>NW_006921735.1:1222792-1224463 GCF_000298275.1 Orycteropus afer afer
GAAGAGTGGCTGGTGGGTTTGAACCGCCAGGCTTCTTGTTAGCAGTCAAATGCCTTAGGCCTCTGCTGCAGTGATTCACACTTCGGCCTCTCACACTGTCCACCCCTACATTCCTTTCTTCCTTGTAGTTGTATCACCAAGGAAGACTCTCCAATATACCTTTGTCATACATCACTCTGGATCAGACTCTGTTTCCAGTGAACCTACTGTAAAATCTTTTGCATAATAAATAACACAAATGTTTATCCCTGTCTTCAGAGTCAGAACAACTTTTCACCCAGTGGTTACCTCACAGTTATGCTTATGATCAAATGGCTACAGCCTAAGAGAATATGATACAGTGTACTTACAGGCTCCAACAGTGGTCAGTCCAGGAGCTAGGCCAGGCCGCTTTGCCCTCAGTTCTTGAAGTAAATGGTTTACTGCCTTCCAATCAGAGCTCAGGTCTTCTAACTTTCTCTTTAACAGAAAAGCATACACGTTACTTATTTGATTATCACCTCGAAGATAACTTAATTCATGAAGTTGTTAGTTCATTTTGTAAGTACATTATTATATTTATATTTCTAAATTAACTTTTCCATGTAGAATTTCTTTCAAAGGAATTATAATTATTTTGGTCAACAGCCTTACAAATATTTATTGATCACTTGCAGCATACAGTTTTCTGCTGCAGGCACAGTGTTATTTAAAGGATGTAGAAATTGCAAGAATTAGAGAAAGCAAAACAAATGAAAAACAAAAAAATTGCCCCCTGCCAGCAATCGGCTGGATTCTTAAATAGGAGCCAGTGTGGCTGTGCTCTAGAATCATGCAAAAGACTTTAAAAAATAACCCTAATGCACTGTTCCACCCCAGACCAATTATATAAGAAATTTTTTGAAGGAAAGGGCTGTGGTAGACATGAGGATAGGCTAACTAGACTACTCTTCAAGGAAGGACTTCTTGTCCTGGATTGTGAAAATGCTGTCAGTAGACAACCTTCAGTTGTCAGTCCCTGAAGGGACTGCCTCAGCTACAGAGAGCTGAGTCACCCAAGGGCATGCCCTTTCCAAGGCAGCCTTCATCAAATGACTGTTCAAGGTGAGAGTATAAAGGCTCAGTGAATTTGGCTCAAAGCAGGACAACTTTGAAGGGTCGTTTCGGTTATAGCACATCCAATGGAATCAGACAACTTTGTTGTGTAGCCTACCTCAGTGTTGGACTTTGCCTTCTACTCAACCCTGCTACTTCTTTCTCTTTTCCATGGGTGTGGATCCCAAGGATATTTCCTAATAAATGTCTTGCAGAATAAGCTCCTCCTTAGAGTTGGCTTCCCACATAACCCATCTGTGATAGGGGCTCATATGCCTTCTTCTTCTTCTTCTTCTTCTTTTTTTTAATTACCTGAGGTATTTCTAATCTGCAGTAGTAACGGAGGAGAACCACTAACTTAACAAAAAAGAGATATTAATAAAATGTAAGTTAGAGGCTGAATTTCCATGACCCAGGGAGTTTCTGCTTAGAAAAAGGATATTCTATGGCCAGGGACTTGGACCTCAACTTTGTTGAGTGCATAAGTGAATGCTGTTGGCTGGTCATGAGGGGTCTGAGAAGACAGTGACTTAGCCATTTATCAAAAACTCTTGCTTTCCCTTTCTGAGTGTAGGTTGCAGGTTTTATGCATTATAT
>NW_006921735.1:1224808-1233860 GCF_000298275.1 Orycteropus afer afer
TCCTCGGAAGGAAGGTTGGGCAATCCTACTTCTGTAGTGATACTGCCTCGGAAACCCAAGGAGGGGTCGCTATGAGTCAGGTATGACTCGAGGGCACATAACAACAACAACAACAACAATAGGATGTGAACAGATGTGACATCTATCAATTCTGGGCTGAGGCTTTTAGAACATGAGTGAGGAATCTTTCTCTTCTTCCTCTTTCCACTGGCCTGAAGCAGAGAAGTGAAAAGCCCTAGGGCAACCTTCCTCAAAAGGTTCTCCAAGAGAATTAAGCCCTAATGCCCTAGAACAAGGAACTCTGGTCGTTCAGTGGTTAAAGCATTCAGCTGCTAACCAAAGGGTTGGTGGTTTGAACCTACCAGCTGCTCCCTGGGAGAAAATCATAAATATTTACAACCTTAGAATCCCTATGGGGCAGTTCTACTCTGTCATATACAGTTGCTATGGATCAGAATTGACTCGAAAGCAGTGAGTTTTGTTTAATTTGCTACCAAACTAATTAATCATATGTGTACCACAACATTACTTTTCATACTTTTGGATCATCAAAATCACCTGCAAATCTTGTTAAACTACTGATTGTTGGGTCCTGGTTCCAGAGTTTCAGATTCAGTAGGTCTTGCATTGTTGCTGGGAGCTCTGGTGGCATAGTGCTTAAGGTATTTGACTACTAACCAGAAGGCCGGTGGTTCAAACCCACCAGCCACTCCCTGGAAGGAAGGTTGGGCAATCTACTTCCACAGTAATACTGCCTCAGAAATCCAAGGAGGAGTCACTATGAGTCGGTTCCAACTCCATGGTTGTGTTGTGTTTGCATTGTTGTTGATTTTGACTCATAGCAACCCCATGTGACAGAGTAGAACTGTCCCATAGGGTTTTCTTGGCTACATTCTGTATGGGAGCAGATTGCTAGGTCTTTCTCCTACAGAACCACTGGGTTTGAACCAACCGACTCTTCAGTTAGCAGCCCAGCACTTAACCATTGTGCCCCCAGTGTTCCTTATAGGTCTTAAGCAGGACCCGACAGTTTGCATTACTAACAATTTTCACACAGCTGATCCTGATTGTGCAGGGCCAAAGCCCAAGGCATCTATTGTACCTAGCTAAGCATCTAGAATGGACTAAGTATGTATCATCCTTGGAAAAATTAAGAAAATAGAAGTTTACATCATTTATTAGATAGCTTGATTCTTTTGAGGAACCCCAGCTGAGGAAGGCTGCCAAGAGAATGGCAGAGCCACTAGATAGAAAGAACCTGGATTCATGATGTATCATATGCAGAAAAGCTGCCTAACCAGGAAAAGATACACTGGACTGCCATTTGAGTGAGAAAAACACTCCTATTGTTTTAAGCCACTGACATTCTGAATTTATTTTTCAGAACGACTAGCATTACCAAATACAGCAGCACTACTCTCAAAAATTATACTATTGCCTACTGAAGGTAAATTGCACAGTTTTTATATAGCTTTAAATTCCTAGGCTTATGTTGTGAGAAGTACAAATAAATATACTGATGTGGATTTATTTACTTAAAAGAAATAAATTAATAGACATTGCATTTCTAGACTAAAGAACCAGAATAGAAAAAACCAACAACTACACATCCTTTAAATAGATATTAAGTAAATGGGAATGATATAAACCTAACCTAATAACTAGGATGTTTTATACAAATGTTTTGCTTTTTAATGCTAATCATTTTATATAAAAACATCACAGTCATGAAAACTATTTTAGCTGCTACTCTGTGCCAGTCTTTGTGCCAGTTACTGAAGTCTCATAGATGAAAATAATACTCTCTAAGCATTCACAAGGAGCCTTGGTGGCACAGTGGTTAAGTATGTGTTGTGAACCAAAAGGTTGGTGGTTCAAACCCACCCAATGGCTCCATGGGAGAAAGACCTGGGGATCTGCTTTCATAATTATTGCAGCCAAGAAAACCCTATTGGGGCAGTTCTACTCTGTCACATGAAGTCGCTATGAGCTGGAATTGACTCCATAGCACACAACAATAGCAACAAGCATTCACAGCCTTGTGGAGGAAACAGACATGTAAGTAAATTACAGCTGTATGTTTATGAAATAGTACTAGGTTGAACAAGAAACATTACAAAAATAGTTTACCTAAAGAGATCAGTAGGTTAACCAAAAAAGCTAACATAGAGGTTGGTCTTGAAACATGGTGAGAGATTGTTTTAAAAGGTAAAAATTGGGTGGCAGGGGAAGAGAGGGCATTACAGATACCTAACAACAACAACTTTTATAGTCATAAAAAAGCAATAGAACTATTTCTACTTTATTAAAAACCTCCCTTCCTAATTATTTGGGGGTCCCTGGGTGGCACAAACAGTTAACTATCATTTATGGAGCTCTGGTAGCATAGTGGCTAAGATACTTGCCTGCTAACCAGAAGGCTGGCGGTTCAAACCCACCAGGCACTCCTTGGAAGGAAGGTTGGGCAATCCTACTTCCGTAGTGATACTGCCTCGGAAACCCAAGGAGGGGTCACTATGAGTCGGGGCCGACTCGACGGTACATAACAACAACAACATGGTCTTGATATGATCTCAGACCACTCATCTGTCAGTTTGTTGTACTGTGGTAGCTTGTGTGCATTGCTGTGATGCTGGAAGCTTTGCCACTGGTATTTCAAATGCCAGTAGGGTCACCCATGGTGGACAGGTGTCAGTGGAGCTTCCAGACTAAGACTGACTAGGAAGACAGGCACGGCAGTCCACGTCTCAAAAAACTGACCACCGAAAACCTTATGACTAGTGGTAAAACACAGTCTGATATAGTACCAGAAAACCTTATGAATAGCAGTGAAATACTGTCTGATACAATGCCAAAGATGAGCCTTCCATGTTGGAAGGCACTCAAAATATGACTGGGGAAGAGCTGCCTCCACAAAGCAGAGTCCATCTTAATGATATAGATAGAGTAAACTTCTGGGACTTTCATTTGCTGATGGAGCATCACTCAAAATGAGAAGAAACAGCTGCAAACATCTATTAATAACTGGAATGTGGAACATACAAAGTATGAATCCAGGAACATTGGAGGTTGTCAAAAATGAAATGGAAAGCATAAAGAGATACCCTAGGTATGAGTGAGCTGAAATGGACTGCTATTGGCCATTCTGAATCCGACAATCATATGGTTTACTATGCTGAGACTAACTAATTGAAGATGAATGGTGCTGCATTCATCTTCAAAAAGAAAATTTCAAGATCTATCCTGAAGTATACTGTGGTCAGTGATAGGATAATATTCATATGTTTACAAGGAAGACCAGTTAATACAATTATTCAAATTCACATAACAACCACTAAAACCAAAGATGAAGAAATTAATTTTTTTAACCAAATTATGCAGTGTGAAATAGACCAACCATGGAATCAAGGTGCACTGAAAATTACCCTTGATTGGAATGTGAAAATTAGAAGCAAGGAAGAAGGATTGGTAGTTGGAAAATATGGCCTTGGTGATAGAAATGATTCTGGAGATCTCATGATAGAATTTTCGAAGACCAATGACTTAATTCATCGCAAATACTTTTTTTCAACAACATAAATGTGGACCTCACCAGACGGAATACACAGGAATGAAATCTACTACATCTGTGGAAAGAGAAGATGGAGAAACTCGTTATCATCAGGCAGAACAAGGCCAGAGGCTAACTGTGGAAAGATCATCAACTGCACAGTGAAAGTTTAAGTTGAACCCGAAGACAATTAAAAAAAGTCCAGTAGAGCCAAAATATGACCTTGCGTATATTCTACTTGAATTTAGAGACCATCTCAAGAACAGCTTTGATACATCGAATATTAATGACCAGACAAGTTGTGGGATTACATCAAGGACATTATACATGAAGAAAGCAAGAAGTCATTTTTTTAAAATATATAAAGACAGGAAAGGGAAAAAAGCCCAAAATGGATGTCAGAAAAAAGTCTGAAGCTTGCTCTTGAACGTAGAGTAGCTAAAGCGAAAGGAAGAAATGATGTCAAGTACAATAAGTAAACAGAAAATTTCAAAGAACAGCTCAAGAAGACAAAGTAAAGGACTATAATGAAATGTGCAAAGACCTGGAGTTGGAAAATCAAAGGGAAAAAACATGCATAACATTTCTTAAGCTGAAAGAACTGAAGAAAAAGTCAAGTTTCAGTTTATAATATTGAAGAATTCTATAGGCAAAATATTGAAGGATGCAGGAAACATCAAAAGAAGATGGGAGGAATACACAGAGTCACTGTACCAAAAAGAATTGGTTGACGTTCAACATTTCAGGAGGTAGCATATGATCAAGAGCCAATGGTATTGAAGGAAGGCCAAGCTGCACTGAAGACTTTGGTAAAACAGTGCTCAAAGAACTGACACATGACCCATTGAAATGTTTCCACAAACAGATGCAGTGCTGGAGGCACTCACATGTTTGTGCCAAGAAATTTGGAAGACAACTACCTGACCAACAGACTGGAAGAGATCCATATTTATGCCCATTCCAAAGAAAGGTAATCCAGGAATGATGAAATTATTGAATAATATCCTTAATACCACATACAAGTAAAATTTTGCTTAAAATAATTAAAAAATTGTTGCAGTAGTATATTGATAAGGAACTTCCAGAAATTCAAGCTGGATGCTGAGAAGGACATGGGAGAAGAATTATCATTGCTGATATCATATGGATCTTGGCTGAAAACAGAGAATACCAGAGAGATGTATACCTACGTTTTATTGACTAAGCAAATGCATTTGTCTGTTTGGATCACAATATATTATAGATAACACTGAAAAGAATGGGAATTCCGGAACACTTAATCATGCCAAGAGGCAGTCGTTGGAACAGAACAACGGGATACTGTGTGGTTAAAAATCAGGAAAGGTGTGTGTCAGGGTTGTATCCCCTCACTATATGTATTCAGTCCTTGGCTAAACAAATAATCCAAGAAGCTGGACTATATGAAGAAGAACATGGCAGCAGGACTGAAGGAAGACTAAATAACAACCTGTAATATGCAGATGACACAACCTTGTTGGCTGAAAATGAAGAAGACTTGAAGCATTTACTGATGATCAAAAACTGAAGCCTTTAGTATGTATTACACTTCAACATAAAAAAAAAAAAATCCTCCCATCAAGACCAATAAGCAACATCACAATGAATAGAAAAAAGTTGAAATTGTCAAGGATTTTATTTTACTTGCATCCACCATCAACCACGGAAGCAGCAGCTAGGAGATCAAACAACTTATTTTACTGGGCAAATCTGCTAAAAAGAACCTCTTTCAAGTGCTGCAAAAGAGCACTTTGAAGAGCAAAGATGTCACTTTGATGACAAAAGTATGCCTGGCCTAAGCCATGGTGTTTTCATTTGCCTCATATGCATGTGAAAGTTGGATACTGAATAAAGACCGAAAAAGAATTGATGCATTTGAACTGTGGTGTTGGCAAAGAGTATCAGAATTACCATGGACTTCCAGAGGAATGAACAAATCTTTCTTTGAAGAGGTACAGCCGGAATGCTCATTAGACAGGAGAATGGCCAGACTTTGTCTCATCTACTTTGGTCATGTTATCAGAAGGGACCAGTTCCTGGAGAAGGTATCATGTTTGGTAAAGTAGCGGGGCAGCGAAAAAGGGGAAGACCCTCAGTGAGGTGGACTGACACAGTGGCTGCAACGATGAGCGCAGCGTAGCAAGGATTGTGAGAATGGCGCAGGACTAAGCAGTGAGTGTTTCATTCTGTTGTGCATAGGTTGCTCTGAGTTGAACTGAGTCGACAGCATCTAACATCAACTACAACACACTCTTGAGGTTAGTCATGTCTATTGTATCTGATAGCATGTGAAACCAGGGCTTTTATGTTTTTCCACCCAGAGTGCAAGTTGTTAAACATTTACTAGCACATAACTGACTGTAATCCTTTTTAGTTATTAAAAAAGTAAGCCTTGAACCCAAAAGCAAACAAACAAAACACCTCTGATTAGTGAAAAAGAGCACCACAGGAAGTAACAACATGTAGTGGATATTTTTCATTCCTAACACAAGAGCCTGAATAGTGAGAATTAAACTATTTATTTATTTATTATTTTTAAAATTGTGCTTTGGGTGCAAATTTACAGGACAAAATTTGTTTTACACTCAACAGTTCGTGTACATTTAATTCCATGCCCCGATTACTATCCCCAACCACAACCCACTCTCTTCCCTGTGACCCCCCCATCCCTGTGCCCTTGTTAGTTATTCACTCCTGTCTGTCCAGCTTTCCCTCCATGTGAATGTTGTTCCTCTGGTGCCCGTGGCCAATTGCTCCAAGGGGTGTGTCCCTGTAGAGTAGGTGGGTGCATCACCTTGGGCTGGGTGTTCTGCATGTAAGTCTTTCTACTGTTGGGCTGAGAGTCTATCCTTGGGAGTGAGTCCTATCCCAAGCCCGAAGGGTATTCTAGGGCTATAGTCTTCAGGGACCCACCAGACTCAACCCGACCATTAATTCTGGTTATTATTGTGTGTTTTAATTTTGTTCCACATTTTTCCTCCCACTCCATTCAGGACCTCCAGTTTTGATCCCTTCTTGAATGGTGGGCATTGGTAGCTAGGCACCATCTAGTTCTTGTCTTGAGGTCCATCATATCCTTGGACTAATTGTATCCAATGCCCTTGATTTCCTTCTTTTAAAAGACTAGTGATTGAATCTATTTGGTCTCTGGGTTCCCCTGTGAAGTTCTAGTTCCTTCAGAATGACAGAATATTAAGTGCATCTTAAAGCCACCATAGGAGCTCTGGTAGCATAGTGCCTAAGGCACTTGACTGCTAACCAGAAGGCTGGCGGTTCAAACCCACCAGCCACTCCTCGGAAGGAAGGTTGGGCAATCCTACTTCCGTAGTGATACTGCCTCAGAAACCCAAGGAGGGGTCGCTATGAGTCGGGGCCGACTCCACGGCACACAACAACAACAGCAACAACAAAGTCACGATGCTGATAAAAGAAGATAGGGAAGATAATAGGGAAGAGGCCATAAATATAAAAGCAGATAACTACAAAATGTAGTAATCTTGCTTATTTAGTGAAGGGACAACAATTCAACATATGTAAAGTCTCAACATACATCATTCAATTTATAGAAAATCACCTATATGTGTGTGTGAAGGGTGAAAAATTAGTTGAAGTATTGGAGAAAGATTTGATTTAAATAATGCTGGGGATATGCTCACCAGTCCATTCAATAAGCATATGGTCCCATAGCAAGTGGGTGTTTGCTATCCTGCAGTTGGCCTAGTTTCCACTTTCCTTTTTCAGTGTAAATATCACCCTGTCTGCATTGAGTTTGAGTCTAATATTTAAAGGTATGCAATTATCTTGCAAACTGAGTTTCTAAAAGCAAATTAACTTCATCAACAGTGATCTGCATGGAACTTCATCACATTCCAAGTGCATCACTGTGTAACTAAACAGAACAATAATCGATGTTCTAATAACACCTCTGAAAAATTAAGAAATGTTTCAATTATGTTGGGGTCTATAATCTGAAGTTTTGGATTTTAGTCCTAATTCATTCTTACTGATTGTGTGATCCTTGTCAAATCAGACAGGTCACTCAGATTTATCATCCTTGAAATGTGGATATAACACTACCACCTAACTCATAGCTCTGTTGGAGAAACTCAATGAGATATTTTATGTGAAAAGAATTGTGTGAACTGTAAAGTACTATAAAATTGTTGGTTAGTTATTATGCACTGGTTAATGAAGCAAAACAGAAGCAGTCAATAAAGTTTTCATTAAAATAGTTTCAATAAAAATATTTTAGTGTTTAAAGGACTAGGAGTTGGTTATGTAGAAAATAACATGTTTGTGTATTCAATTTCCCTTTTATTAATACATAAACTCTGACCAGTCTATCCATTTATTCAAATGTTATCTTGACCACTGTTAATTGCAGATGGATAAATGAGGTGTTACTATAATTTCAAATGTAGAGGTTGGTTTTTAAAATAAAGTACACTTCAATGCACCAGAATATCCGAGGTTATTTTCAAGGGTCAGAAGTACAATAAACTTTGAACTGTATATTCCATGACCTTTCGTAAGTAATAACAAATAAGACCACTTATAAAATGGCCACAGATTGTGATTTGGCTGCTTACAAAAACATTGTTACAACTTCTTCAAGAATCTGGTGTACTTCACAATTGAAATTAATTATTTAGATAGTATATTCTGTTTGGTTTTGCTTTGCTTTTTGGTTCTCTGGCATGCACCCATATTTTCCATTCTCCCTCCTTTTCTATTAGGCAATCATTCTTTCAGATGCAAAAAAATATTTGGCTGCAGCATCTAGTGTCTCATTCTTCACATAATCAACTTTAAGCAAGACTTAATAAAAATCTATAGAAAGTAGCAATTTGCTTGTTGTTGTTGTTGTTATGTGCCGTCGAGTGAGCCCTGACTCATAGCGACCCCTCCTTGGGTTTCCGAGGCAGTATCACTACAGAAGTAGGATTGCCCAACCTTACTTCTGAGGAGTGGCTGGTGGGTTTGAACCACCAGCCTTCTGGTTAGCAGTCAAGTGCCTTAGGCACTATGCTACCAGAGCTCCTAGCAATTTGCTACATGTGTTAATAATGTATGACCAAATTAAGGGAATCAAATGTGTGTTTAAATGACATTTTCAAATATAAAATCGTAGGCTAACAGTTAGCAAGTCATTTTTTTGACTAGATTCCCAGATTTTTTAAATCTTGTACTTGCTAACTCAATTGTAGGCCCCAGGCTTTCCTCACAGGAGTTCCAAACTCAGTAAACAGAGAGGATTCATATCTTACCCAACAGGCAGAAACTTTGAAATGATTTTTTCCAAAATGAAAAACTTAGTTTCATTATAGGGGATTTTGAAGCCTACTATTATTTTGTGTTGTGTAGCATAGTGGCTAAGACAGTTGCCTGCTAACCAGAAGGCTGGCGGTTCAAATCCACCAGCCACTCCTCGGAAGGAAGGTTGGGCAATCCTACTTCCATAGTGATACTGCCTCAGAAACCCAA
>NW_006921735.1:1233960-1237113 GCF_000298275.1 Orycteropus afer afer
ACTTCCATAGTGATACTGCCTCAGAAACCCAAGGAGGGGTCGCTATGAGTCGGGTTTGACTCGACGGCACATAACAACAACAACATAACTTGCTTGGAAATAGCCATTAAATGTTAAGATAATTGTATCAAACAACATGAAATTTCTTCTTTATGAAGGGCAGGAATTAATTACAAGAAATGGTGGTTTCTAATTAGAGCTCCCTTTTTGTACTTTAATATGGACGATAGCTTAAACAAATGAAGCCACGTATAGGGGCACATAGGTGGAAAGCTATATGAACATTATAATTGAAACATCTCTGTGTCTGTCTCAATAAATGCAAATAATACAACTCAGGACCAGAGGTGAAATCTGAATCTCTTAAACTACTTGGTTACTTCCAGCACGAGCTACTGAATAAGCCTCAGTTGAGACTTTATCCCCAAATATCTCAGAAGAGAGTGAGTCAGTTCATAGTAAAGCCTTCATAGTGTCTTCTATGTCTCAGTTGTTTCATTTTGAACAACAAAGTTGTCCATTAAGCCTAAAATAACCTCAAGAGATTTGAATTTGGGATGCTTGGTAACGTAGTGCCTAAGGCTCTTGACTGCTAACCAGAAAGCTGGTGGTTCAAACCCACCAGCCACTCCTCAGAAGGAAGATGGGGCAATCTACTTCTCTAGTGATACTGCCTCAGAAACCCAAGGAGGGGTCACTATGAGTTGGGTCCGACTCCATGGCACATAACAATAACAACAACAACATAGAGGTCATCTGACAGAAGTGATTAAAAGAGAGAGAGAGAGAAAAAAAAAGAAAGAAAGATAGGGAAGAAGTAAAGAAAGTCAATAAACCAGTAGCAATTATTCCTAGGGTATAACCTCATCATTACCAGTGGTGAAGGTCATTGTAAATGCACGTTTTAAAGATCATTTAAAAAAATGTTTTCTATTAAAGACATCAAGGATATCTAAGAAAAATGAGAAAATCAACTCTTCTAATATTTTGTGAATGATACTGAGGCTTGTGATGAAAATTCCAATGATAACATCAAGTAAATGAAAAATGGTCTTGTTGGCAGCTGGCAGCTGGCAGCTATGATACTACGATGGTCCCGATTGGCTGGATATTAAAAAAAAATGCACCCACAGAAAATAAACTAAACAGAGACAAGGCCACTCCATGGCCACGTTTGGACTAAGACAGAGACAAGGCCACTCTGCCACCACAAAAATGACTAATATGAGGCTCTGCTTTTCCTCTGACAATGACAGCTCTAGCCTTGCTTGAATCCTCTCACTTTCTAGATAAAATTTATTAAGAGACCCAGTCACCAAATCAATTTTGCTTCTTGACAGCATCTAATCCAAAGATGACTTCCACTTTCCTAATTCCACCTTAGAATTTCCCAGCACAAACCTGAACCCTGCAAGAAGCTCTTCCCAACTCCCTCTTACTGAGATGTCCAGTGAGCACTCTGAAGTGCTTTCTCCCTTACTGTAGTAAGTCAAATGAACCCAATTTTTTGATTACAGGTATGTTCCTAGTGCTCTTTGGCCAGTGGATTTAACCAGCGTCATGCATGGCTTCATACACAGCCAAATCACAATTTAGAAGAAAAAACATGAACTCCAGAATTCTGGAAGTTACACAGGAAGTGTTTGAATGAAATTGTTTCCTAAAAGGTAAATCTGGCAAACAGTATTTCTAAATTAGAGTTTTTTAATATATAAAATATGAGTTTTTAAATATACAAGTGCTACTCAATTAAAAAATTAAATATCCTTAGACATTTGTCAGTTCCATTCATATCTCTAAATGTTTATATTTCAAGTTGCCAAAAAAAATCTATTAGAAATTTTATATTCTCTTTGGGTAAGTGGGACTTTCCATATAAACAGATATATATGACTAGCATTTATAACCTCTTATAATCTAAGACATTTCCCTCAATTGTAAACCAAACTTACATTTTAAAAAACTGAAATGAGCTACTCATGTAATAATAAATTATAAAATCTCTCTTAAAGTGTCACCCTTGTCCTCTAAGTCCTCTCCCAACTTCTTCTATTACGATTGGTATATGACATTGTGCTCACCCAATGAGTCAGTCAGAAAGGACTTGTTCCTTTTTTGGGACAGGTTTATCTCTGTTACCCCTCTGTTGATTTCTGATGTTACAAAAAAGTCGCATCAGGTAAATGATTCATGATAGATGGTTTAAAAAATCCAGGTAATATTATTCTAATTGTAATAATATTTAAATGAGAAACATTTTGAACAAGACACCACTCAAGCTGTTATATACCACATATAAATCTCCAGACACACATCTGTTGTGAGTAATGCATTAAACGTTGTCAGACAAAAAAAATAAACCCTAAGGAAGTTCTTGGAAATGTTAAGATATTGATGTTGGCAGTAGAACAAACTCGTTGGGAGGAAAAAAATAAAACAGCTTAATCTAGTTAATTAACAACAAAACAGCTGGGAAAATGAAACATCCCTGGTAGTGATTGACTGTAATTGAAAATGACTAATGATGCTGTCATTTTGTAGTCTATATCTGAGTAAATGATGCTTGGAAGATTAGAATTCTGCCCTTGACCATTTGTCCGCAGCAACTATTTTGTGTTAAAGGTTGGTGTGGAATCCTTGGCCAAATACAGAAGGCTCATCACACCTTACTTTTACTATTACATTAAAAAAAAATCTAAGAGCAGTAAGATAAATACCATATTAGACACTAGGAAAAATGGAAAAACCTCTGATAATCCAAAAAGTTGGCATAGCATCCCAGCTACTTTTGTGTTATCACTTCAGCAAGTAATCAAGGCATTTCAAATTCTATTAATGCTCTCAACTCTAATGCAAGGAATACAGTATGTCTTTTAAAATATATTTAGAACATTGCAACAGAAAGAGTAATTTTCCACGTTAAATTAAAGAATGATTATGAATAGAAGAAAATAGCATCTAAATGCTTATGTTCAAAACCAAACAACAAATAGTTTATTTCTTTTGTAGTTGGTGATATTGTTATTGCTGATGGTGGTTGTTGTTGCTGCTTTTGATCTGTGAAATGGGGTGCTCTTAAGCACCTATTTATTTATTACTCTATGAAAAATAGAAGATATTAAAAATTATCCCAACAACAGCATTGTCATAAAA
>NW_006921735.1:1238475-1239556 GCF_000298275.1 Orycteropus afer afer
CATAATGTCCTCCAAGTTCATCCATGTTATGTGGTATTTTGCAGATTCTACATTATTCTTTAGTGTCGCATAGAATTCCATCATGTGAATGTACCATCGTTTGTTATCCATTCTTCTGTTGATGGGCACCTAGGTTGTTTCCATCTTTTGGCTATTGTAAATGGTGCTGGGATGAACATGGGTGTGGATATATCTGTTCTTGTCCTGGCTCTCACTTCTTTAGGATATATATCTAATAATGGAATAGCAGGGTCAAATGGTATTTCTAATTCCAGTTTTTAAGGAATCGCCATACTGTTTTCCACAGTGGTTGTATCATTTTACAGTTCCACCAGCAGTGTATGAGAGTCCCAATCTCTCCACATTCTCACCAGCATCTGCTGTTTTCTGTCTTGTTGAAGTTTGCCATTAGTGCTGGGGTCAAATGTTATCTCATTGTTGTTTTGATTTGCACCTCTCTGATGGCTGATGATCATGAGCATTTGTTCATGTATTTGCTGGCCACCTGAATATCCTCTTTGGTGAAGTGTCCATTCATGTCTTCTGCCCATTTTTTCATTGGATTATTAATCTTTTTGTTGTTGAGGTTTTGGAGTTTTCTATAAATTTTAGAGATAAGTCCCTTGTCAGATATATAATTATTAACAAGGATGAATTTGTTGCTGTCATTTTGTTATGTGCTTTTTTGCGGTGTTGATTTCTTTGTTCCATATAATTTTCTGTGTTGAGCTTGTTTTGTTTTTGAATCGTGTTATCACTTCCTTCATTGCTATTGGTTTGTGGTGTTGTTGTTGTTATGTGCTGTTGAGTCCGACCTGACTCATAGCAACCCCTCCTTGGGTTTCTGAGGTAGTATCACTACAGAAGTAGATTGTCCAACCTTCCTTCTGAGGCGTGGCTGATGGGTTTGAACCGCCAGCCTTCTGGTTAGCAGTCAAGTGCCTTAGGCACTATGCTACCAGAGCTATTGGTTTAGTATTTGCTAATTATTTGTGCTGGTCCTCTTTTTTATTTTGATGTGAAGGCTTATTATTTTTCTTTGAGGTTACCCTCTGATTTATAATTTCTTCCCAAGCTTAGA
>NW_006921735.1:1240591-1247726 GCF_000298275.1 Orycteropus afer afer
TTCAATGCTGCATCTTCCTCAGGCATGTGTTTTGGGTCTGTATCCTGGTCTCTCCTGGTTTATCTTGCTTCTTTGTGTGGACTGTGATGCTCTGCTGTCTCTGAAGCATTGTGACTTTTTGGGTTTATATTTAATTGGTGATTGTATGTTGGAGTGACTTGCCCACGATTTTTGTTTTCTTTGTTTTGTTTGTATGTTCTCTACATAAGCAGAGTACTGTGCTGTGTGCCTCTATTCACTAGTGGGCAGCACTTATACATTCACCACCTGTCTCCTTTCCCATTGTCTGCCTCCCATATGTCCCTGCTGTAGAACCTATTCTTAGGTCCCTGGAATCTGAATGTAAATGCTGTCACTTTAATATCCAAAATGGCCACCACTTGTAAACATTCAAAATGGCTGTGCTCTCGGTCACTCTAAATATGCAAAATGGCCACCACTTGTAAACATTCAAAATAGCTGCACTCTTGGTCACTTTAAGTATCCAAAATGGCTACCTTGTGTAAACAATCAAAATGGCTGCTCTCTCCAGACAGCTGAAAGTCCACAGCTCAGGTTGTCTCCCTCCTTGCTGTTTCTCTTCCTAGTCATAGGCCACCAGTGCAGTCATCCCTGCAGCCCTTGGTGACCAGAGCGGACTATTAGGTCAATTCTCAGGTCCCAACACCACTTGGAAATTTTCAGGCTTTTGCTCCTTTCAGAGTAGCTGACAGTCCACTGCTCCAACCATCTTCGTACTCACTATTTTCATTCAGGTTTTTCCACTAGTTAGTGCCTAATCCACTTCTGTATAGTTCCTCTCAAAGTTCAGGTCTCCAGGATTATTTTCTGTATCTCTGTCAATTGGTTTCTCTTTTCTTTGTTGAAGTGGGTCTGTGTCACTTGTCTGCCTATTCCACCATCTTACCAGAAGTCTTCATTTTCTTTTTTTTTTTTTAAGAATATCACTTTCTTCATAATAGTTATAGTTTCCTCATGTACCTCCTCCAAGAAGCAAAGCCAAACTCTCACTAAAATATACTGAAGGTCACTTAAACCCTTTTCCCTTCTATTAAGAGATAAGATAGTTAAGAGTTCAGGAGAAGAGACATTAGGAATAGCACAGTTTCATTGTTTTAATATATTCAAAGTTCCCAACCAACTTGAACTTTGTTCATTTACTATAAGAGCAATTAAAACAAAAGAAAACAAAACACTGCGTTGAGTTGGATCCAACTCATGGTGACCCCTCCTTGGGTTTCCAAGGTGGTATCTCTATGGAAGTAGATTGCCCAACCTTCCTTACAAGGAGTGGCTGGTGGATAGATCTTTTAAAAAAAAATCACCCCTAACCTTTAAACAGAGATTTTTGATCCATGCAGAGATTTAAACAGTATTGAAGCCTTCTTCCTTGTATTGCTGGGTTCCATGTTCTGAACTGTGAGGTTGTCTTTGAGCCTCTAGTGTTCAGGCTAGGGAGACCTGGTACACAATGGTTAACTACTCTGCTGCTAATCGAAAGATCAGTGGTTCAAACCCACCAGATGCTTCACAGGAGAAAGGTGAGGCAGTTTCCTTCTGTAAAGATTTATAGCCTGGGCATACTTATTGGGCAATTCAACTCTGTCCTACAGAGTCAAATCTGAGTTGGAATGGACTGGACAGCCATGTTTTTTTTTTTTTTTTTCTTTTAGTGTTAAGGCTATAATAAACCCCAGCTAATCTTCAGTTGTCTTCAAAGTCTTGGTTCATATCATCAAAAGTTGCATGTGAGTTACCCCTCCACTCCTTATTCAAAATAATCCAACTCAATCTTCCCCTTTTCCCACTATTGACTTAACAAGTTTATTTTTTCTCCTACCCCAATGGAAAGGAGTTCTGGTGGCATAGTGAATAAGACATTTAGCTGCTAACCAGAAGGTGAGCAGTTTAAACCCACCAGCTGCTCCATGGAAGGCAGATGGGGCAATCAACTTGTGTAAGGATTTATAGCCTCAACCCGATGATGATGCACTCACCTACCCTAGGGAGATACATCTCTTAGATCAATCAGCCATGAGACACCAGAGGGGCAGCATTCACATAAAAGGGAAACTTCACAGAAAGGAATGTATAGATGAGAAGGGCACAGAAAGGGGGTAATCACAGGAAGGAGAGGGGAAGAGATTTTTTTTATGGTTGGGGATGGTAAACGGGGTCGTGAAATCAAATAGAAATGAATTGTTGCGTATAACACAAATCTGCTTTGCAAAATTGTACCCAAAGCACAATGCAAAAAAAAAAAAAAAAAAAAAGATTTTCAGCCTTGGAAACCCAATGGATACTGCTATGAGTTCAAATCAACTAGATGGCAGTGAGTTTGGGTTTTGTTTTGTTTTGTTTTGTTTAATCCAATGGAGATGCATTAGCATGGAAGTGATTTTTCACTTAACTCCATCTTCTACCAAATGAGTTGATTTGAGAGGAAAAGAGGAAAGAAAGAGGAGAAAAGAAGGAAGGAAAGAGTAGTGTTGACTGCTACAAAATGGTTTTTTTTGTTGTTTGTTTCTTTCCAGTCAATTCTGACTTATAACAACCCCATGTGTGTTAGAGTAAAACTGTGCTCCACAGGGTTTTTGAGGCTATGTCCTTTTGGAAGCAGATCATCAAGCCTTTCTTCTGAGGTGCCTCTGAATGGGTTCAAATAGTCAACCTTTTGGCTACTTGTCAAGTGATTAACTGTTTGAGCCACCTGGGCAAATGGTTTTAAGGGTTGTGAAAAAGAAAGGGTGTTTATATCATTTTTATTTTTTAAATTTTACCATGGTGAAAACATATACAACAAGACAGTCACCAACATAACAACTTCCATATTTACAGCTCAGGGACATTGATGACATTTTTCATGTTGTGCCACCATTATTTCTATCCTTTTCCAAGATATTCCACCACCATTAGCACATACTCAACAAAGAGCATTAATATCTTCTTGTTCTCCATTTTATTTCTGAAAACTAATTCCTCTTTTTATATCACCAATGCATCTGTAAAACAGATATGTTTAGGCATGGCAAGTCCCATTTCTGATCCCAAAGTGGCCCAAGAGTTAAGGGTGTGGGTGATTGTGTGCTGAATTAGCTTCAACTGCTTGGATTGTTTTATACACAATGAGAGCATAATTTTACTTGTCTATTTCAATCATGAATTTTGCCTCTGTCTTTCACAAAAGCAAGAGTAAAAGCCACATTAAATGCATATTGGTAATCTGTAACAAGTGATGTCAAAGCCAGGCTCATTGTCATATGGAATATATTTCAAGGTTTTTAAGGATCAACCAAGAGTAGATAGAATACATCTATGCTCTGGCCCACTTCTCCGTTTCATTGCTGCCCGCAATGAAGGTCATCCTGTCAACCAAGAATGGGAAGTATCTGCTTGGAGACAGGCTTCTTTAGAGTGTCAAGGGAAACCTCAGAATTAGCTACTTTCAGGACTTTCTCTAAGATTTCCAATTCTAAATAACAACCATATTATTGTTAGTTTATAAAAGTGTTTTCTCTGGATTTCAGGAGTGGGAATAATGTATTCCAGGATAAACATATATCGATATTTACAGAGAAACCTGTGTCTTTCAGCATTTGGTATTGAGGCATAATGTTCAGGCTAAAACTTTAAATTTACCCAAGGAAAAGTCACTTGTAAACTGGAAGAAAAACAAACAACTTTGTAGAAATGAGGCTCAGGCCAAGCAAAAGGGAAAATAAGCAGTGACCTCAGAGACAGAGTGTAAGTCATGGTAATGTTGTTTGCAAGGACAAAGTGGTTCTGTATAATGAGGTTATTGACCTGCACTGTTTCAGAGCAGCTTTAAACATGAAGGTGAAGCTTACTAAATCTCAGCCTGCAACATTAGTTGGAGACACCAGGACTGATCAATAAACAGCCACCATTACAGGCTCTTGGGAACCTTCATCATAATGGGAGCCATTATAATTTTGGTTGGGTATAGAAAATAAGGCAACCTATAGTTAACATTTATTTATCACTGGACTCTCATTTGCAAATGGAAGCCATTGATTAGCCATTTCTTGAAAACTAACCTGGCTTTCCATTTCTGTTCTCATGTAATGACCTGTGAATAAATGTGCCTCAGACTTCAAAATGCACATGGAAGAGGGTAAAGAACTAGAAAGCTTTCTCCCCGGCTGACTTTTTACCAAAGAGAGAGATGCAATTGCATGACATTTCACTAAAAATTCTTGACCCAATAAAGTGCTGAAGCCCAAATGCCGATTTTCCTCTTTCATAAGAAAGAGCAACAGAGACAAGAAAGGTCATGGACCATATTGTGATTCTTTACAGCTCTTGAAGACAGACAGTATGATGCAGTAGCTTGGTTTGAATTAAGCCAAACAATATGAAAAGCATCAAGGATGGCAAGGAAAGCAATATAGCCCCAAAGAATTTAATCTACCTTGAAGGTGGGACTACTTTTTGCATTGATGGCAGCACACCAGGACAGAAATGAGTCCTTTAATGCAATGGCTCATTAATAGCTTTAAGATCATGATATATAAATAGGCTATTTTGATAAAAAAAATAAAAAAGATAGCTCTGCCACACAGAGGCAGAGCTGTCTTTTCAATCAAAACATGCTAATTTACAAGTTATTTCATTGATTACAAATAGACCACGACAATGGCAAATGGACAAGAGGGGAAGCATAAACTATTATAAGGTCATGGATATTGCTAGAAGTTGCTTCATTACCTTCACTGGCTGAGTGGCTGGTTTTTCCTCATACAAATGCTGCCCTTTAGACAAAATCCTTTCCACATCTGGCTGTTTAGCTTGAACTGCTACTTCAGTTTCCTGGGGAAAAGAACCCATACAGTGCAGATTAACTTCACAGTTAGCAATAAAATTACTAAATTTAAATATACCCTTGGAGACCCCACATGTATTGCAGATCAATTTCTGCATGGAATACAAGGGCACAAAAAAGTGGCTTTTCCTGCAAGGAAAAGAAACAGAGGTCTCTGTGAAACACACCGAAATGAACAAAAGAAGGAACCCAAAATCTTGTTGGATTACATTTCAATACTGTTACATAAAAACACAGACACCATTTTTCCAAAAATTACACTGCAATAAAGAGATGGATATGTATGCATATAGTTAATATGGACAAAAACTACTGTTAGCTTAAATAATCTTGGTAATACTTATGTTCATTTTACTCTACAAACTTCTTATTTTAACAGTGTTTTCTTTGGGATTCAGATCCAAAACTGTGTTTCAAAATACAAAGCAAAGAATTCTTTCCACATTACTGTTGAAATGATTAAATTTCTTTCCAAAGAGTAAACACTTAAAGAACTGTATCAAAGCTTATTAATTATTAAACAGTCAAATTAAATAGGCCTTTTGAGGAATGATTAAATTAAATTTTGTTTGTTTGTTTTCCCTTGTCTGGAGAAGATTGAAGCATGACAGGAAAAAAAATCATATATATGAATATGAAGTGCTGTGTTACTGGCTGCTGTCTGGCAGTCTTGAAGAGAGAACAAAAGAAATGAGCATAAATTGAAGCTGAAGGAAGCAGAGTTAAGTATTGCAGAACACTTTCTGAATGGAACACTTGTTAAACACTAGGATAGAATATCGATTAATCGATGTCAGGTGTCAGTCAGGATCTGGGCAATCTTCCCCAGACAGCAGCTCCTGATTAACCCATATCTTTCTTCCTGCGGTTCCTACCCAATAGACTCCCAGCTCTGCTGTGTACTTGTGTCTTCATGCCATTTTCCCTGATACAGTGTTTGTATCTGGTCTTTCTCAGCCCATCAGGGCAGGGAGTCCCATGATCCCAGATTATTATAGTCTCATATTGCAGAGTAGGGCATCTTACGGTTTATGGGTGCTCCTCACATGCTCTTGAGAGGCTGTTTCTTCAGTTCCTGTTACAATAAATATGAGTAGGCGAGAGGCACTTTGGTCAAAAGTTTCCATAACAATAAGACTTAACCCTGTGTGTTAATGGCTTTGTGTACAAATCTCAATTCTTGAGGGACAGGAGCTTAGTCACTACACTCTTGGAGAACTGCTGCTTTGTGATCTTACTTCCCATCACGAGCTAATAGCATCATTCCCTCAAAGTATACTCATTACCAAGAAAGAACAATTGTAATTCATTAGGCTTGAGATAGAAATAGCTCTGATCAGATTAGTAATGGGAAACATCTCCTTCCAGGCACTGGATTTTTCATAGTTTCTCAGTCACTATAAATCCACCATTAAATGCCCTACTTGCAAAATATTCCTTAACATGACTTCAAAACGTGGAAACAACTTAGAAGCCCACCAAGGAATGAATCCAAAACTCACTGCCATCAAGTCAGATCCAACTCATAACGACCCCTGTTGGGTTTCTGAGGCTGTATCACTATGGAAGTAGGTTGCCCTAGGAGTGACTGGTGGGTTTGAACTGCCAGCCCTCTGGTTAGCAGTCAAATGCCTTAGGCACTATGCCATCAGAGCTTCCAAGGGATGAATAGATAAACAAAATGTGGAACATACATACAATGGATTACTACTCAGCTAGTAAGAGATATGAACTCTTAATACCTGCTACAATACAAATAGTGCTTGAAGACTTTATACCGAGTAAAGTATGTCAATAAAAAAAGTACAAATATTGTATAAACTCACTTACGTAAAAAAGGCAAGAAAAGGCAAAAACATAGAGACTAAAGTTTATTAGCCATTACTAGGGGTGTGAGGGGTGTGAGAGAAGGGGAATTATTACTTATGGAGTACTGAGTTTTAGTTTACTGTGATAAAAAAAAAGTCACATTGATTAAGGATAGCATTGCAAAGCCAATTTTTGTAACTGTTGTTAATAAGTTGCACACCTGTAAAAAAGTTGAATTGGTAAAAGTTGTGTGATAGATATATTTACAACAATGACAACAACAACAACAAGAGTAGCTGCTGAGGTTGCTTATGTGCAGCCAAACACCACATGGTATTTATTTCCTTGGTTTGGAGGTTTATGGTCATGATTTCATGGGCCATCCCTATTAATTGTCCTAATAATGTGTGTAGTGCTTCTGTTCTACCTCCCACTTCATCACATAGTGCTTGGGGTCTTAAAAGATTGCAAGTGCCCATCCAA
>NW_006921735.1:1249407-1251947 GCF_000298275.1 Orycteropus afer afer
TTCATTTCAACAAAGAAGAGAGACTATCAGGTCAAATTCATAGCCTTTGGAAACAGCTTGCCTGGGTTTGACTCCCAGCTTTACCACTATCTCATAGAATTTTGTCAAGCTACTTTTCACTTCATGAGTCAGGGCCGACCTGATGGCACATAACAGCAACACAACAACAACAGGCTTGAAATAGAAATAGCTCTGATCAGATCAGTAATGGGAAACATCTCCTTGATGATGAGGACTCCTATGAGTCCTTCTTTCCTTCACCTTCGTGTCTTTGGAGCTTTGCTTTTGGGCAAATTCTGTTCTTTTGGACTCATATGGTTGATTGTATTGAGTACATCCCTCTCTGGAGTTATTATTCATTTTATAAAACCAAACTCATTGCCATCAAGTCGATTGGGATTCATAGCAACCCCCATTGGGTTTCTGAGGCAGTAATTCTTCATGGAAATAGACTGCCTCATCTTCCTTCTGTGGAGTGGCTGATGGGTTTGAACTACCAACCTTCTGGTTAGAAGTCAAATGCCTTCGGCACTATGCCACCAGAGCTCCATTCACTTTATAGGCCTGTCTACCGCTTGGCCGAAAGTTGATGGGGTGGGTTTCCATTTCAGGCTTGAACAGTGTTAAAGGGCCACAGTCTCAGGGGTTTTCACCAGTCTCTATCAGACCAGTAAGTCTGATCTTTTTCTTGATTTTGAATTTTGTTTTACATTTTTTTTCTCCCTCTCTGTCCAGGATCTTCTATTATTGATGATAGTATGGTTACCATTTGCACAGTGCCTATGATCTACCTCCCCACAGCCCTGAGTCTAAGAGAGTCCCACTTTGAAATGAAAGAAAAAGAAGCTGGGATGGATAGGGCCATGAACAACTCACACACAATCCCATGAAACAATATCCAAACAGTTCTGTCTAAATCCAAAGTCCATATTATTTGCACTAGTATATGCTACCTACTCACATCATATAAAAACATAATATATAATCTAAATGACTTACTCTAATTAATGATAATTCTAAGTCCTGAGATGTTTTACTTTTATCTTCTGAATCTATTTCACATTATCATATAGGCTAACCAAATGTCATATCTGTCTGATAATAAAAGGAGAAATAAGGTTGGCCTAGGTGGCACAGTGTCTAAGGCATTTGAATTCTAACCGGAAGGATGGCAGTTCAAACCCACCAGCTGCTCCACAGGAGGAAGATGAGACAATCTACTTCTGTAAAGATTTACAACCTTGGAAACCCAATGGGGGTGGCTATGAGTTGGAATAGACTTGATGGCAGTGGATTTGGTTTACTACATAAGCCATTGGAGTTGTGAAGTATGTCTTCAGATTCCAGACTAATCCTATGCCCCCACATGTAAGATGAATCACTATGGGTCAGTAGAAACATGGCATTTGATGTGAAAATAATCCTTTTATTTATATTTTTCATTATACATATATACATACATATGTCATGTCAAATGCGCACACACACACAAACACACACATACAGAGACATAAATTTGACCATACTTCTAGAATTATACTGTGTGATAGCAGACCATATATACCTTCTTCACTCATTTTATCTCTGGTGGTGCCTAGCATATAGTAGGTACTAAATTAAAAATTTATTGAATGGGCAAAAACATGATGTTGCATTTTCAGATGTGGAAATTGAATTAGGCTGTTCATTAATAGACATATTTGTTCATGCAGACAATTGAATGTTTTCATGGCACAGTCCAATATAAAGTCTATTCCTCTTCTGGATGATTTATTTTAATAAGTATTTAAAAGATTTTTACATCTTCACACATAGATTATATTACAAGCCTTAAGGAAACACTTCCATGATTAATTTAAATTGATTTATACTTAATTGATCTTTTCGTTGGCTTCTTTTCAACTAAAATTCCATTTCTTTGGTTCTTAATTTTGGTTTATAATTTTAATGGAAGAATAACTCTGGAGAGGTTGAAAGATTGGGTTTCCCATAATAAATGAGTAACTTCCATGAGTTAGCAAGGCAAATCTCAGTCTTCCTTACAAACACTCCCACTTCTCTTTTCTTCTTCACTCATTGAGCATAGGATGATAAAGTTCTCCTCAGATTCCCACTAATTTAGCTTGTCCTTCTAACACAGAATACAGATAAATAATGTATATTTGATTCATTTGACATTACATTAGTCTTTCATGGTATTTATACACTAGAAAACAGTGCTTCTCATATTATCACACATTTAAATAAAAGGCTTTCTTCAAGCAGGGTGTGGGAGATACCTATTTAGTTCACTCATTCAATGTATTTAGCAAATAATTTTGTGTCCACTACATGCCAGACCTGGAAGGAAGATGGGGCAATCTACTTCCATAGAGATACCGCCTTGGAAACTCAAGGGGTGTCGTTATGAGTTGGAGAAAACTTAACGGCACATAACAACAACAACATGTGCCAGACAATGAGATACACCACTCAACTAGGTAGACTAATTTCCAGCCCACAAGGTATGTATGTGAACATACAAACATACAATGTGTGTG
>NW_006921735.1:1252396-1254089 GCF_000298275.1 Orycteropus afer afer
CAAAAAAAAAAAAAAATTTACCAGAAATTCCCATTTTCAAAATTCTGAAAACTGACAGGTTTTAAGCAAATATAAACTTAATAGAGATGTCTTAGGTGCTCTGGTAGCGTAGTGCCTAAACCACTTGACTGCTAACCAGAAGGCTGGTGGTTCAAACCCACCAGCCACTCCTTGGAAGGAAGATGGAGCTGTGATGCTGGAAGTTGTCCAACTAGTATTTCAAATACCTACAGGGTCACCCATGGTGGACAGGTTTCAGTGGAGCTTCCAGACTAAGACAGACTAGGAGAAGCCACCTGGCAATCTACTTCTAAAAAATTGGCCACTGAAAACCTAATTAATAGCAGTGGAACACTGTCTGGTATAGTGCCAGAATATGAGCCCCTCAGGCTGGAAGGCATTCAAAATATGACTAAGGAAGCACTGCCTCCTCTAAGTAGAGTTGACATAATGACATGGATGGAATAAACCTTTTGGGACCTTTATTTGCTGATAGGACTTGACTCAGAATAAGAAGAAACAGCTGCAAGCATTCATTAGTAATCAGAATGTATAATGTACAAAGTATGAATCTAGGAATTTTGGAAGTCATAGAAAATGAAACAGAACACATAAACATTGATATCCTAGAGAGCTAAAATGGACTGATATTGGCCATTTTGAATCAGACAATCATATGGTCTACTAGGCCAAAAATGACAAGTTGAGGAGGAATGGTGTAGTGATCATCCTCAAAAAGAACATTTCAAGATCTATCTTGAAGGACAATGCTGCCAGTTATAGGATAATATTCATACACTTACAAGGAAGACCAGTTAATATGACAATTATTCAAATTTACCTGTTGTTATTGTTGTTATGTGCCATCAAGTCAGACTCGACTCATAGCGACCCCTCCTTGGGTTTCCAAGGCAGTATCACTACAGAAGTAGATTGCTCCATCTTCCTTCCGAGGAGTGGCTGGTGGATTTGAACCACTAGACTTCTGGTTAGCAGTTACATGCCTTAGGCACTACGCTACCAGAGCTCCCAAAGATTTTTACCAGTTTCTGAAGTCTGAAATTTATCCAACATGAAATCAAGATGCATTGATAATTACTCATGATTGGAATGTTAAAGTTATAAACAAAGAAGAAGGTTCACTATTTGGACAAAATGGCGTTGGTGATAGAGATGATGCTGGAGATTGCATGATAGAATTTTGCAAGGCCAGGGACTTATTTGTTGCAAATACCTTTCTTCAACAACATGAACAGCGACTATACACTTGGACCTCCCCAGATGGAATACATGGGAACCAAATCAACTACATCTGTGAAAAGAGGCAATAGAGAAACTCAATATCACCAGCCAGAACAAGGCCAGGCGCTGACTGTGAAATTGATCATCAATTGCACATATGAAAGTTTAAGTTGAAACTGAAGTAAATTACAAGTCCATGAGAACTAAAGTACAACCTTGAGTATATCTTACTTGAATTTAGAGACTGTCTCAAAAATAGATTTGATGCATTGAACACTAATAACAAAATACCAGCTGAGTTGTGGTATGACATCAAGGGCATCATACATGGATAAAGGAAAGGTCCAAAGAAACAATTAGTCCAAAGGACTAATGGATCATGTGAACCCCAGCCTCCTTGACCATAAGACCAAAAGAACTAGATGATGTGCAGTCATCACTGTTGACTACT
>NW_006921735.1:1254827-1263789 GCF_000298275.1 Orycteropus afer afer
GAAACTCTGAAACTTGCTCTTGAATGTAGAGTAGCTACATAGTGAATGGAAGAAATGATGAAGTAAAAAAAAAGAGGAACAGAAGATTTCAAAGGAAACGTAGAGAAGAAAGTAAAGTGTTATAATGAAATGCACAAAAAATATGGAGTTAGAAACCAAAAGGGAAGAACACACTTGGCATTCCTCCAGCTGGAAAAAACTGACAAAAATATTCAAGGCTCACATTGCAATATGAGCTCTGGTAGCATAGTGCCTAAGGCACTTGACTGACTGCTAACCAGAAGGCTGGAAGTTCAAACCCACCAGCCACTCCTCGGAAGGAAGGTTGGGCAATCTACTTCTGTAGTGATGCTGCCTCAGAAACCCAAGGAGGGGTTGCTATGAGTCGGGTCCGACTCGATGGCACATAAAAACAACAACAACAACAAATGGGCAAAATATTGAATGGTGCAGGGAGCATCAAAAAAAATGGAAGGTATATATAGGGTCATTTTACCAAAAATAACTCATCGATATTCAACAATTTCAGGAGGTAAAATATGATCAAGAACTGATTATATTGAAGGAAGAAGTCCAAACTGCACTGAAGACTTTAGCAAAAACTATTGACAGAATACCAATTGAGATGTTGTAACAAATGGATGCAACACTGGAAGTGCTCATTTTTTTTATGTCAAGAAATTTGAAAGACAGCTACCGGACTAACCAACAAGAGAAGATCCATATTTGTGCTCATCTCAAAGAAAGGTGATCCAACAGAATGTGAAAATTATCAAATACTATCATTATTACCATACGCAAGTAAAATTTTGCTGAAGATCATTCAAAAACAGTTGCAGTAATATATTGACAAAAACTGCCAGAAATTGAAGCCAGATTCAGAAGAGACTGCACAATGAAGGATATCATTGCTGATGTCAGGTGGATCTTGACTGAAAGCACAGAATACCAGAAAGATGGTTACCTGTATTTTATTAACTATGCAAAGGCATTGGACTGTGTAGATCATAATGAAATATGGATGACATTCCAAAGTATGGGAATTACAGAACACTTAATTGAGCTCCTGTGGAACCTGTCCATAGACCAATAGGCAGTTGTTTGGATGAAGGAAGTACTGTCTGGTTTAAAATCAGGAAAGGTGTGAGTCAAGGTTGTATCTTTCCACCTTACTTATTTGATCCATATGTTGAGAAAATAATTTGAGAAGCTAGACTATATGAAGAAGAATGTGACATTAGGATTGCAGGAAGACTCATTAACAACCTACAATATGCAGATGACACAGCTTGCTTGCTGAAAGCGAAGAGGACTTGGAGCATTTACTGATGAAGATCAAAGACTACAACCTTCAGTGTGGATTACACTCCATCATAAAGAACACAAAAATCCTCACACCTGGACCAATAAGCAACATCATGATAAATGGATAAAAGATTAAAGTTTTTAAGGATTTCATTTTACTTGGTTCCACAAACAATGCCTGTGGTAAGTAATAGTCAAGAAATCAAATGATATATTGACATACTGCATTGGGCAAGTCTGCTGCAGAAGACCTCGTTAGAGTGCTGAATGCAAAGGGGTCATTTTGAGGACTAAGGTGGGCCTGATCTAAGCCATAGTATTTTAAATCACACTGTATGCATGCAGAAGGTGGACAATGAACAAGGAAGATTGCAGAAGAATTAATGTTTTTGAATTATAGTGTTGGCAAAGAATAATATACCATGGACAACCAGAAGAACGAACAAATCTGTCCTGGAAGAAGTCCAGCCAGAATGCTCCTCAGAAGTGAGGATGGTGAGACTTTACCTCACACCCTTTGGACGTGCTATCAGGAGGGACCAGTCCCTGAGGAAGGACATCATGCTTGGTAAAGTAAAGGGTCAGAGGAACAGAGGAAGACCTTCAACAAGATGGATTGACCCAGTGGTTGCAAAAATGGGCTCAAACAAAACAATAATTGTGAGCCTGGCAATCTACTTCCAAAAATCAGCCAACAAAAACTCTATGGGTCATAATGGTTCAATCCACAATGGAACTGGCACACTTTGTTCTGATGTCCAGGAAATGACTGTGAGTTGGGGACAGACTCAATGGTAGCTAATAACAACAAGGATAGGCTTATTGTACCTTATCTCTTATTTTAAATTTATTTATTCCCCCTTCATTTTAAGTATTACTATACTTTTTTATAGGAGCTCTGATAGCATAGTGCCTAAGGCACTTTACTGCTAACCAGAAGGCTGGTGGTTCAAACCCACCAGCCACTTCTCGGAAGGAAGGTTGGGCAATCTACTTCTGTAGTGATACTGCCTCGGAAACCCAAGGAGAGGTCACAATGAGTTGGGTCCGACTTGACGGCACATAACAACAACAACCACCTACTTTTTTATACTTACTAAGAAGGCTCCTGGGTGGCACAGTTTATTCATCTAAAGGTTAGTGGTTCAAATCCACCCAGCATAGCTGCAGAAGAAAGGCCTGTTTGATCAGTTCCCATAAATATTACAGCTATATGGAGTGATTCTACTCTGTAACACATGGGGTCATCATAAGTTGGAATTGATCAATAGCAATGGGTTTGGTTTTGATTAACCTTAAAAAACAAAAACAAAAAAACAAACTTTGCCTTTGTGTCAATTCCAACCTATGCGAACCCCAAGTGTGTCAGAGTAGAACTGTGCTCCATAGGGATTTCAATGGCTGATTTTTAAGAAGTATATCTCCAGGCCTTTCTTCAGAGGTGTCTCTGGTGGATTCGAACCTATAATCTTTCAGTTAGCAGTTGACTATATTGACTTTTGCACCACCCAAGGACTCTCCTTCCAAACTTCAAATATAATAAATATGTAAGAAACACTATTAAGAGGATATAAACAGCCACTACACATATGTTCCAACATTCATTCATTCATTAATTTTTCAAGAATTTATTGAACGCTTACTATGTTTCAGAGTTTGAACTGGAAATGCAAACATGAAGAAACATAGGTTGTCCTCCTTGTGAAGGATACAAACACACAGCATGTAATGACATTAGAGTTCAGCAAGTATAACAACCAGTATTGTGTAATATACTATGGAACACAGAGCAGGATCTGATCAGTTCTGTAGTTGAGGGACAACAAGAGGGTCAGGTTAGGCATCATGGCACAGGAAAGGCTTGAGCAAAGGCTTGGATCAGAAACAACTCATGAACTTGGTTCATAAGTGGGTGGGCAATAGAGCTAATGTGTTTCAAGAGGGAACCCAGTGTATGCAAAGGCAGGAGCTAGAAGTAGTAGGGAGATTGCATGCTGGGACACAGGAAGAAACGATGCAGGAGTAGAAGAACACAGGACAGAAAGATCTTTTATACCATACTCAGGGGCAGAGGGTAAATCTTAAAAGGGTTTTAAACAAGGAAATAAAACTTTTTTTAAAAAAATTCTATGTGGTATCTTAAAAATGAATATATATGAATATATGAGAAGATAGGCAGACAAATTGATAGGTAGATATAAAACTTACTCTTAATGCATGGTTTTCCATTCAAATAAGCTAGTCTTAATGAGACAACTATGATGATACTGGAATTAAAGGAATTTGAGATCAAAATGACAACTTTTCCCTTAATAAATATAAGTGTACCTTTACTTAGAGTTTTCTTATTTGTACAGGGTATCTCCTGCCATTTGGTTACTTTGTCAAATGTCACAACCAAAAGTTTGTTTATCAAATGTAAGATATTATCAACTGCAATGACCACTAGAGTTTTATGCATTGCTAACAAAGTTCAAACAAATTATACTTTGGAGACACTTGTGGTAGTTCAGTTTGTGTGTCAGATTGGGTGGGCAGCTGGATGTAGTATTCCCCATGATGAGACTGGTAATCAACTCTATGGTGGAATCTACTGTGAGCAGCTGAGTAGCTGCCTTAGGGATGTGGTCTGCTTTCTGTATATAAGCAGAAGCCTTGGGGAATGGTCTCTAGCTTATGGCATGCTTGAACCCTGCATGTAGCTGTGTCATTTTTCAGCAGCCTGCCGTGCTCTGCTGACCTTGAGACTTTCAATGGACTTGAATTAATGGCCTGCTGTGTGGTTTGGTAACATCGGGACTGTGCCTTTTTACTTGTCAACCTTGGGCTTGTCAGTCTCAGCAGCCATCAGCTGTCTGAGTGAAGCCTCTAGCTCCAGTGAGCCGGGAGCAGGAGGCAGAGCTGAAGCCCAAGGTTGAGGGGCTTTCATCCAGCCCCTAGACCTTGGCACTTTGAACTCAGACTTCTAGCCTCCAAACTGTAAGAGAATAAACTCCTGTTCGTTCAAGCCCTCCCATTTGTGGCATATTCCTATTAGAGCGGCACTAGGTAACCAGAACAGCACCATTGCTTGTATGATATACCTCAATTTCAGAGATGTTAAAATGTAAAAAAAAAAAAATGTATTTTGGAATCAATAAAATGCTAATATATTTGTAAATATTATGATTGATTTATTTTTTCCTTATTATTCTTTCCTCTCTGAATATACCTGTCTTATTGTGAATATACTCCCCTTCCCATTGATTTGGTGTATAACCTTGTGACTCATTTTGTTTGAAGGACTGTGGGCAGAAGTGAACGTGCAGCAGCTCTAAACTGGGTCTTTAAAGGCAATTCATGATTTGCCAGCCCTTCTTCTTCCTGTTAAGGAGTCCTAGTAGTGCAACAGTGAAGCATTCAGCTTCTAACAGAAAAGTTGGTGGTTCAAACTCACCCAGGAGCTCCATTGGAGCAAGGCATGGCTATCTGCTCCCGTAAAGACTACAACCAAGAAAGCCCTATGGGGCAGAGTACTGTCAAATGGGGTCACTATGAGTCTAAGTTGATTAGAGGGCACTTAACGACAACTTCTTCCTGTTTATCCACAGGAGAGAACAGTCTACCATATAAAGACTCTTCTTCCAGCCTGGGTTCTAAAATAAGACATTTGAGCAGATCTGTAGTCCAGATTGAAGAAAAGCCCTGAGCTCAACCCATAGTGTATACAACTGCAGTTGATCTGCAAACATATGAATAGGAAATCAATGTTTACTGTTATAAATCACTGGATATGGGGATTGTTTGTTACTGCAGCAAGAGGTGTCAATTACAACATGATTGCAAAATGAACAAACACACAAAAAACAGAACAACACCAACACACACACACACACAGATATAAATGGCTTTGGGATGAAAAGACCAAAGTCATTAATAAATGTGTCCTGGTCACATATATTGGCTGAACTATTTCTCATTCCGCACACAAACTGTTTGCTAAATGGGTACCAAGAAACAAAAAATGAAATGGAATCAATACCGTGTTAGAGTCTGACTCCTCCAGCCTAGATTGTCAGGCCGACTCTGACAAATGAAGGCTGATGGATGGAAAAACACAACATTGTGCAGTTGAGTTTCTTTCTCTTTTCTCTCATGCTGGGTGACTGTTCTTTTATTTATCTACAATTAGGTTTGCTAGACCAAGGCAACGTGGCTCTCCTTCACTGTAACTGCATGCTGTCAGGTATGTGCCAAGCTGACTGACAAAGAATGACAGGTTCTCTCTTTCCATTCTGAGTTAATCAAGGGCAGCCCAACAAAGAGAGGCTTTTTTTCTGATTTAGAGATTTATGGATTTCAAAAATAATCGGCCCAAATATACAATGTTTAATGCAGTATTGATTTTTAAAGTGACAGGTGTTACGAAACCCCGAAGATATAATCTACCAAGTTGCACACCTGGGATGCTCAAGGCATCAAAGAGTGGACATAGGTGTAACCATCAGGTAATGAGACTGATACCCAGTAACTGCTTTTGGAAGCCCTGAACTCCTAAAGCAGAGGTTTCTATCTCTTTTGGGCAATAGACTTCTTTCAGCAAGTGATATGTTACACAATAAACCAATGCATTAATTAATCCATTCAGTAAGTATTTTCTGAGTATTACCAGGTGCTCTGTAGAAGAAAGATGAGGCAGTGTGCTTCCGTAAAGATTTGTTGTGTTGTTGTTATTTGCCATCGAGTCGTCCCCGACTCCTAGCGACCCCTCCTTGGGTTTCCGAGGCAGTTATCACTACGGAAGTAGGATTGCCCAACCTTCCTTCCGAGGAGTGGTTGGTGGGTTTACGGCCTTGGAAACCTAATGGGGGTTGCTATGAGTCAGAACTGACTCGATGGCAGAGAGTTTGAAGTTTGGTTTATTAGCCACTCCTCGTAAGGAAGATGGGGCAATCTACTTCCGTAGTGATACTGCCTCGGAAACCCAAGGAGGGGTCGCTATGAGTCGGGTCTGACTCGACAGCACATAAACAACAACATTTATGTAGCAGTAAATAAAACAGACAATTTTTTTTCCTGCTTTGTGAAGCTTATATTCTAATGGACAGGATGGGTAACAAAAGATAAATTCTAGCATGTCAAACAGCAAAAATGCTAAAGAGAGAAAGAAAGAAAAAGCATTTGATGGTGATAGATGTGTATAGGGGATGTCCACCGTCTATCTGTCATTTTGTCATACTTGTCCTGCATGATGTTATGATGCTGGAAGTTACAGCTGGTGGACAGGTTTCAGCAGAACATCCAGACTATGCTAATCTAGTTCTGAAAATTAGCCAATGAAAACCCTATGGATTGCAAGATAATATTGTTTGATGTAGTATTGGAAGATGAACCTCCTAGGTGGGAAGGCATGCAAAACACACAGTGCCCACACGCTGGAATCGAGCATACCACCCACTGTAAACATAGAGCAGTACAGAGCAGTGTTTTATTCTGTTTTATATAAGGTCCCCATGAATGAGAGCTGACTCCAAGGTGACTAACAACATCAATTGGCAGTGAGGGGAAGTGGGGTATGTTCATTTTATAACTGGCCTCCAGGGAAGGCCCACTGAGAAGGTGACATTTGAATAAAGATCTGGAGAGAGTGAGAGAATGAATCAAGCAGATGTCTCAAGAAGACATGAAGAGGAAACAGCAGTGCAATGGTCCTGAGGCCAGAGTGTGTCTGGCATGTTCAAAGGAAAAATAGGGAGGCCAGGGTGAGTGGAGCCTAGTGAGCAAAGGGGAGAGTAACTAGAAGCAAAGTCAGGTTAGTAATAGGGGCTAGGTCTTGTAGAGCATCTTTGTGAAGTCTCTGGTTTTTAGTTTGAGATAAGCAACCATAGGAGGGTTTTAGCAGAGGAGGAGTGATATGATCAGACTTATTTTTAATAGAATTATTCTGCCTGCTGTGTTAAGATTAAACTGAAGGAATGCAGAGAACAGATAAAAGTTATGAGCAGATTCCCAAGGGGGTTGACTCTGCATTGGAGGGAAATATTTGTTTGTAGAAACTGGAAGCCCTTACTCTGAAAATCTTTATATGTAGTTCTTAAATGGGCACTCAATCTCTAATGTGGTTTAATAGCAATACCGATTAAAGGATCATTTATTTAAACTGATGGTACCCAACTGGGGGTACCCAGGTTTCCCTGCCTTTCTTAGCAGTGGAAAGTGTGGGCTCTTGAGCTTGGCTATCGAGGTTCAAATCCTGACAAGAATTATGTATTTGCAACAGAGATCATAGGGCCCATAAAGCCTAAAATATATACTAAAATATTTACTATCTGGCCCATGATTGAAAAAGTTGGCCAGCAGCTGATCTAGAGAACAGGTAGGTTCTGGATCTGGATTTGTGCCTCTAAAAACCTTCAGGAGCACATAAATATTCTATGGGTATTTGTTTAATGATAAAATACCAGAAACAAATAGTTTGGCTTTTGCTTCCTTACATGGCTTTCTTGTCAGTGTCATCCAGTCAGCCCCCGAATGATGGCAACCCCATGCACAACAGACAGAAATAATGCCAGATCCTTCACCTTCCCCATCATTGGTTGGAATATCCAATCAAATTATAGTCATACTTTAGAGTGTATGGTTTGACAAACATCTTCTATAAAGGGCTAGGTAGCATTTTCGGCTTTGCCTGTCATACCTACTGAATTCTGCCATGGTGGCATGTGAGCAGCTCTATAGCAAATGAGTGTGGCTGTGTTCCAGTAACACTTGATTTACAGAGGCATAGAGTGGTCCAAATTTGACCCTTAGACCATAGTTTGCTGAAACGTTCATTGGCTAATACAGTCTTGTAAGAAGTAATTAGACTAGGGATAAGAACATCTGGATTCTAGGCTTATTAATGCATGAGTTCTGGCAAGTCACTTACCTTCTCTGAGTTTCATTAATTTAAATTGTAAAATGAATGAAACTGCCTGATATCACTGTGAATAAAAGGTTAACAATATCCTTTGTCTTTCTGCAAGAGAATTTGACCTCCCATTAACTTTCTAGCTCTACTTCCTCTGGAAACCTGATAAAGTTGGAATGTCAAATGTGTTACTAGGCAACATTGCTTCTGCTTAAAAAAAAAAGACCCTGCTTGGTAAATTCACATCTGGCTTGAGTTCTACGTGTAAACTATAAATGCCTAATGGAAACTATAGCTTTGGGGATTCCATTAATGCAGTAACTCTTGTAACCGTCCCTTTCATGGACTTTGAAACTCTTATCTATGGAGTTGTTACACGACATTGGTTCCTAGGGCACATGAGGCTTCTAGGTCAGGATTGTCTTGACCCTTGTATGTCTCTTTCCCTTGTGCCTGAGCTGTCAGCTGGGAGTGGGCAGGTGTTGTCAAAGAACCTGAATGGTTCTGTGGATGGTGTACAGACTGCTAGGCATTCTACTCCCACTGAGGGGAAATGCCTGACACTGTCTTATAGTAGGTATGCTGTTTTTCTGGTCCTTATACATCTAATTAAAGTTGGTCTTAAATGCCCATGGTGTTGCTGTTATGTGCCATCGAGTCGGACCCAACTCATAGTGACCTCTCCTTGGGTTTCTGAGGCAGTATCACTATGGAAGTAGATTGCCCCATCTTCCTTCCGAGGAGTGGCTGGTGGGTTTGAACCGCCAG
>NW_006921735.1:1264651-1270846 GCF_000298275.1 Orycteropus afer afer
TCAGGTTATTAATGATTCTTCCTCCAATCCTGATACCACGTTTTTCTTCATAGAGTCCAGCTATGCCCATGGTAGTCCTGTTTATTTGCACTTATGATGACTCTCTAATAAGCTTTACAATAATCGATTCTAAGACTCACCTTTTAGTTCCACAGATTGACTGCTATAAAATTGGGACACATTTTATAAATGATGGTGTGTCATAGTTTAATGGGCAGCACTTTTTTTCTTAGTGACAATTAAGATAATGATGTATATTGTAATCAATGTTGTCTTAGCAACAATGAAATATGGTACATGACCAGACTATTCATAGTAGGTCAAGATCAAATGATTTAGAATATGCAAAGGTGAAACTAACTGCTGTCACTTATGGAGAACTTACTAAGTGCAAACAGTCTGCTATGCACTTAACATAAATCATTTTAATTAATCTCCCTCAATCTCTACTTTTCAGCAGGTATTATTGTCAGTTTTTCATATTGAAAAACTTGAGTCGCAGGAGTTTAGGAAACTTGCCTAAGGCACAACTTAACATATATTATATCTGAGATTTGAACCCTGACCTGTCTGATGCAAATCCTACATATTTAATTACTATAATATGGGTACTATGAGTTGGTTTAAGTGTGCTACTAATATAAATTTGGTGTTGTTAGGTGCCATCAATTCAGTTCCAACTCGTAGCAACCCCATGGACAACAGAACAAAACGCTGCCTGGTCCTCCACCATCCTCACAGTCCTCGCTGCACCTGAGCCCATCATTGCAATCACCATGTCAATCCATCTCATTGAGGGCCTTCCACTTTTTCATTGGCCCTCCACTTTTCCAAGCATGACATCCTTCTCCAAGGAATGGTCCTTTCTAACAACATGACCAAAGTATGTGAGATGAAGTCTGGCCTAATACAAAGTTTGGTTGTACTAGATGAGTTGTTGGGTTTATATTAGAATCAAGGTAGTTTTGATTAGAGTGTAATTTTAGTTTAAATCAGGGTTTCTCCACCTTGGCACTACTAGTACTTTGAGCTGTACATTTCTTTGTTGTACGGAACCACCCAGTGTATTGTAGATTTACCAATATCCTGGGAAACTATTCACAAAGTGCCAATAGCAACCCACCCTCATCTCCCATTTGTGAGAAGGAAAAATATCTCCAGACATTGCCAATGTCCCCTGATGGATACACCTGCTTCCAGGTGAGAACCACTTAGTTACTGGAAAAAAAAAATGAATGAACACATGGTTATGGTCTACAGTTCAAGCACACATGAAACAGTATGATTTAATATGAGTATATTTCCCTTCCTTAACTTGTATGGAATATTTTGTGTGATCTCATTTGTTTATGTATTGTTTCAGATGCACTACTAAGCACTTCATGACTCTTAAATGTATTTGAATGTCATTCTGATGAACTATAATCACAATTACATGTTTCAGTTTCTGGCTGAACTGTTCCTAAAAATACCATTTTAATATACCAGAGGAATTAAAGGGACACAGAGGATTCTAAGAAATCCACAACAACAAAAAAACTCAAGACACTGTTGTCGTGTAGTCAATTCTGACTCACACTGACCATATAGAACAGACAAGAACTGCCCATGGAGTTTCTGAGGCCATAAATCTTTACAGAAGCGGACTGTCTCATCTTTCTCCTGCAGAGCGACTGGTGGGTTTGAACCACCAGTGAGTTAATTGGTGAGCTTAATCTTTCAGTTAGTAGCTGAGAGCTTTAAAAACTGCACCACTGATGCTCTTCTATGGAATGGAGAGACATAAAAGGTAACTTTTGTATGTATCTGAATCATCTTTTTTCTTATTTTGCACATATACCATGGTCTTCCTTATTCATTGTCCAGCTCTCACATGCATACCAGGCGATTGGAAATATCATGGCTTGTGTCAGGCGCACCTTAGTCCTCAAGGAGATATCCTTGCTCCTCAGCACTTGAAACAGTTCCTTCGCAGTTGACTTTCCCAATGCTTCATGTCGTCTAATGTCCTGACTGCTGCTTCCGTTGGCATCGATTGTAGAACCAAGCAACGTGAATTCCTTGACAACCTCAATCTTCTCTCCATTTATTGTGATGCTGTTCATTGATGATGGGCTCAGGTATAGCGGGGATTGTGGGGCTGGCGCGGGATCGGGCAGTGTTTCATTCTGCTGTGCATGGGGTCGCTTTGAGTTGGAAACGACTCGACAGCACTTAACAACAACAACAACCATGGTCAGTCATATCTGCATTATTTTATATGATATAGCACATCTCTAAGGTATTGTCCAGGAGCTCTGGTGGCGTAGTGCCTAAGGCATTTGATTGCTGACCAGAAGGTGGGGGGTTCAAACCCACCAGCCACTCCTCGGAAAGAAGATTGGGCAATCTACTTCCATAGACATACCGCCTTGGAAACTCAAAGAGGGGTCACTATGTGTCAGTCCACTCGTAGGCAGTGAGTGTTATCTTTTTAAGTATTGTTAAACACTTGAAGTTTCTTGTTTTAATACAAAACAGCAGTTAGGGTAATAATCATTAATAGCAAAGAAAAGAGTACCTCAATTCTGACTTCCTGATTGACACACAACTCAAATAAAATTAAAGATTATTTTTAATATTAAGTGTTGTACAAAAAATATAGTCACTATCTAAAACAATCCTTTCTAAATTCTTCTGTAACTTGTAAACTCAAGCAATCAAATGGGTAATTCAATTAAACTCATGTTTGAAAAAGGATAGCAACACAATTTCTAATTTTTTCTTCTGAATAGTCTTTCCTAAGCACTACAACCTTGGTAACCCAAGGAGGGGTTGCTATGAGTCAGAACCGACTTGACGGCAGTAAGTTAAGTTTTTTAGTTAAACACTACAGAAAGCAAAGCAAACATTAAGGGTTCTGAAATCAAGAAAAGAACATCTGCTAGAATGAAGTCCCATCTTTAATGTACAGTACAAGTCCATTTTCATCTTGGATCCCAAGTCTTATAGCTTTCTAATATTTCTTCCATTTCAGCTAAGAGTGAATATTTCCACTGGTCTCTTTTAAAGCCAATGACAAGGAATTATGGACTTGTATTTTAAATGCATATATAGATTTTAAATTGTAAAAAAAAAACCCAAAAAACAAAAAACAACTCACTGCCATCGAGTCGGATCCTACTCATAGTGACCCCTCCCCTCCTTGGATTTCCAAGGCAGTATCACTAAGGAAGTAGATTGCCCAACCTTCCTTCTGGGGAGTGGCTAGTGGGTTTGAACTGCCAGCCTTCTGTTTAGCAGTCAAATCCCTTAGGAAAGTCCCTACTGGTCAGTAGGAGAAAGCATATAGTCCAATAGAAAAGTGGGCTACATATATGAACAGTCAACCCATACAAGGAAAAATGTGTGAGATCAACACACATGAAAATTTGCTCAACCAGTGATATGGAAATTAAAATAATGAGTTTATACTATTTCTTGCTGTTGGTAAAAAGTAATTTACTATATAAAGATGTAAATACCCTAAGGGTCAACAATTCTACTTCTAGGTATTCTTACATGAGTTTATGAGAAGACTTGTAAATATGTTCTTTCAGCACTGTTTACAATAGTGAGAATTTAGAAACAACTTCAACGACTATTCATCCTTAATCTAATAATCATATTGATTGTTATATTCCTATTAAAATTGGAATTAATTTTATGAGGTTACTCCTCTAAAGTCAATTTAAATCTTTGTTCTTATTTTATATGGTTTAGAAATTCTACTTACGTAGTGATGAGAAAAGTTAATTCCTCTATTCAAAATGTAATCATTTAAAATATTGAAGATAATAAAAAATGTTATCTCTAACAAATCTGTCTTAAGTTATAATGGCATTTCTGGTATAATTTCTCAAATAACATGTTAGGTTTTAGTGAAAATAAGAGTGTGTGTGTGCATGTCTATATGTATGTGTGATTACATAATTTTGTATTTGTGTTCTATCTCCAATTACATAAATAACTAGTACCTATCACTATGCTAATACTAGGAAATACACTATGATAAATGCTATGATGAATTGTTAATTTTGTTTTTCTTATTAACCATCAAGGAGTCTCTATTGTTTTTTGTTGTTAGGTGATGTCAGTCAGTTCCAACTCATAGTGACATGTATAACAGAACGGAAGATTGCCTAGTCCTGTGCCATCCTCACAATCCTCCCTATGCTTAAGCCCATCAATGCAGCCACTGTGTCAATCCTTCTTGTTGAGAGTCTTCCCCTTCTTCATTGACCCTCTACTGTACTAAGCAAGATATCCTTCTCCAGGGAATGGTCCCTTCCAATAACATAACGTTTAGTGAGATAAAGTCAGGCCATTCTTAGTTCCAAGGAGCATTTCAGCTGCACTTCATCCAGGACATATTTGTTCCTCTGGCAGTCCATGGTATTTTCAGTACTGTTCACCAATACAATGATTCAAAGGCATTAACTCTTCTTCAATCTGGCAGCCCATGGCATATTCAATATTATTGGCCAACATCATAATCAAAATATTTCAATTCTTCTGAGGTTTTTCTTATTCATTTTACCGCTTGCACATGCCTGTGAGGTCATTGAAAATACCATGGCTTGGGTCATGAGCACCTTAGTCTTCAAAATGACATTTTTGCCCTTTAACACTTTAAAGAGTCTTTTTGCAGCAGATTTGCCCAGTGCAATATATTATTTGATTTCTTGACTGCTGCTTCCATTGACGTGGATTGTGGATGCAAATAAAATGAAATCCTTGAAAACTTCAAGCTTTTCTCCTTTCACCATGATGTGAGGATTTTTATTTTTTTATCTTGAGGTATAATCTATACATCAGTAAGTGCTTCAAGTCATCCTCACTTTCACCAAGTAATGTTGTGTCATCTGCATATTACAGGTTGTTAAAGAGTCTTCCTCAAATTCTGATGCTGAATTCTTCTTCATATGGTCCAGCTTCAAATAATATCATTAATATCACACACAGGTAAAATTTTACTGAAGAAATTAAAGAACGATTGCAGTAATATATTGACAGAGAACTGCAAGGCATGCAAACCAGATTCAGAAGAGGATGTAGAACAAGGGATATCATTGCTGGTGTCAGATGGATCTTGGCTGAAAGCAGAGAATACCAGAAAGGAGTACCTAGGTGGCACAAATGATTAAGTGCTTGACTACTAGTCAAAAAGTTCATGGTTCAAACCTACCCAGAGGCATCTCAGAAGACAGGCCTGACAATCTACTTCCAAAAGGTCATAGTCTTGGAAACCCTATTGAGCTGTTTTACTCTGCACACAGGGGGTTGCCATGAGTTGGAATTAAAACTTGATTATAACTAATCACACTAATGTCACCTATGTCATCAAACAATTTAAAGGACAAAGATGTATATTGAACCATATTTTCTGTACATGTTACTCACAAATTTCCCTCAAAAAATCTTGAAAACTAAAAGTATGCACACATAGCTTTCTGATTTCATGGGTCAGTCAGTAGAATTTCAGTTCTATCCTACACATTCTTGTGAATGTGTCTATATTTTGCCTTCAGAATGTTTCATAAAGTTATTAATTTCAAGAACATAAAACTCATTTTTAATGACTAGCACATTACATAACCAATTATTACTGTCAATGCATTTTGAGTTTTTTTACTTTAAAGTCAAAACATTTCTTAAAATAGTTAAGTTAAATATTCAATTATATCCTTTGTGCCTTCTGTAGTCAGTAATTGCTGAATATTCATTATGTCCTGAGGAGACATTAAGTTTTCAGACGTTGGAAGCTACAGCTTCAGAGGTATTGTTGTTGTTGTTGTTATGTGCCGTCGAGTCGGACCCGACTCATAGCAATCCCTCCTTGGGTTTCTGAGGCAGTATCACTACGGAAGTAGATTACCCAACCTTCCTTCCGAGGAGTGACTGGTGGGTTTGAACCACCAGCCTTCTGGTTAGCAGTCAAGTGCCTTAGGCATTATGCTACCAGAGCTCCCGTTACTATATTAGTAAGTTTTTTTCTTTTGTAAACTATATATCATATATACATTGAAGTATTTGATATCCACTTGATTGCAAACTAAAAGGTCAGCAGTGCATACCCACCAGCTGCTCCATGGGAGAAAAATGAGGCAATCTGTTTCCATAAGGATTTATAGCCTTGGAAACCCTATGGGAAGTTCTACTCCATCCTATAGGGTT
>NW_006921735.1:1271101-1273206 GCF_000298275.1 Orycteropus afer afer
TTTAAATATATATGTAATTTTAGTATGTGAGTAAATGGATCTAATCACACTAATACTACTGCCCAAAAGAAAACTAGGAGAAACTAAGGAAAGAAAGATAACAAAAGAAAAAGCAAATGTGTGGTAATTTGGAAGTATATGTAACACAGAGGTTATTTCTAAATCAAATACAGCTGAAAAAATAAATAATGTATTATTTTTAATAAGAGAAATTAATGTGATAAATGAAATCTCAGGACACTGAACAGTATATTCATGAGAAAATATCACATGGCATTTCTAACTAACTAGCAAATTTAGTACATATTTGGTTATGTCTTATTAGAAAGCATCATGTGATTTTTTTTGTATATTTTTATACTAACAAAATCTGATTTTATTATGAATGTGAATATTTAGGTATTTCTTAAAAAATTCTATCTTCTGAATACTATAGAGTTGTGTTGTTATTGTTAGGTGGTTCCAATTCATAGTGACCCTATGTCCAAAAGAATGATTCACTGCCTAGTTCTGTGACACCTTCAAAATCATTGCCATGTTTGAGCCCAATGTTGCAGGCACTGTGTCAATCCATCACATTTGAGGGTCTTCTTCTTTTTCACTGACCCTCTACTTTACTGAGCCTGATGTCTTTCTCCAGGGAATAGTCTCTCCCAATAACATAATCAAAGTACAAGAGAAGAATTGTCACCATCCTCACTTTTAAGGAACATTCTGGCCATAATTCTTCCAATACAAATTTGTTCATTATTCTGGCAGGCCAAGCTAAATACAATGTTGATCATCTTTTCCCTCTTCTCTGTCTTTTTAATGAACATTTTCTTTCTTTAAGGAGCTCTGGTGATGTAGTGGCTAAAGCATTCGGCTGCTAACCAAAAAGTTGGTGGTTTAAACTCATCAGGTCCTTTGCGATAGAAAGATAAGGCAGTCTGCTTCCACAAAAATTGACAGCCTTGGAAACCCTTTGGAAAAATTCTACTCTGTTCTAAGAAAGGTTGCTATGAATCAGAATTAACTCAATGGCAGTGAGCTTTTGCTTTCTTCATGTACGATGAACTTGATGTCATCCCATAACTCATCCTATCTTCAGTCATTGGTGTTCAATTCTTCATATCAGTTCCTTGAGATAAATTTAGGTGGGATTATGCTCAGGGTAGTATTTCTGCTCTTGTGGATTTATTTATTTATTTTCAGCTTCCACTTGAACTTACATATGAGCAATAGATGGTCTGTTCTTGCATTTGGCCCCTGGTCTCATGCTGACTGATTATATGGAATATTCTTGATATCTTTCTACAAAAACAAAACAACCACAAAAAAAAAAAAAACAAACAAACTCACTGCTATGGAATGAGATATGAATCATAGTGACCCCTCTTAGGGTTTCCAAGGTGGTATCACTATGGAAGTAGATTGCCCAACCTTCCTTCCAAGGAGTCGCTGGTGGGTTTGAACCTCTAACTTTCTGGTTAGTGGTCAAATGCCTTAAGCACTATGCCACCAGAGCTCCATATCTTTCTACAGATGTATTCAATTTCATTCCTTTGTATTCCATCTGGCAAAGTCTGTGTGTAGAAGTCCACGTGTATAATCACTGTTTATTTTGCTGATAAAAGATATTTGCAATGAATAAGTCATTGGTCTTGCAAAATTGCATCATGTGATCTCTGGCTCATTCCTACCACCAAAGCCATATTTTCCAAGTACCTATCCTTTTTCTTTCTTTCCAGCTTTCCTATCCAACCACCAGTAATTATCAATGCTTCTTGACTACATGTTTAATGAAGTCCATACTGCAGAATTTGGTAAAAATATATTCCATCTGGTGAAGTCCACATGTATATTCATCACTTATGTTGTTGAAAAAAGGTATTTGCAATGAATAAGTTGTCGGTCTTGCAAAATTCTATCATGAGATCTCCAGCATTATTTCTATCACAAAGGCCATATTTTCCAACTACCAGTAACTCTTTGTTTCCAACTTTTGCATTCCAGTCACCGGTGACAATCAACACATCTTGATTGCATGTTTAGTCACTTTCAGACTGCAGAAGTTGTTAAAAATCTTTAATTTCCTCATCTTTGGCTTTGGTGGTTGGTGTGTA
>NW_006921735.1:1273946-1279264 GCF_000298275.1 Orycteropus afer afer
TTCCTCTCCCTTAGTTGTTCCTAACCCATCTGCACCTGCCTACCTCAGGGAATGGCCTTAAAATAGAGCTGCCCACAAGCAAAAAGCAGCCCTCACTTCCCAGCCTGCCTACCTTGGGCCCTGGCCTTAAAATGCAGCTGCCCCCGTCGCTCTGTCTCATGCTGCCTGTTTTCTCAGTTCTGGTGCCTCTGCTATCGCCATCTTTCTGCCATCTCTCTGCCATCTCTCTTCCATCATCTCAGTGCAGGTATCTTGGGTCCAAGGATGTGCTCCACTCTGGGCTCTTCTCTGTCTCGATGTTAGTAAGATTCTACTTTTTTGGCTCTGGGATGGCTCATTTTAAGTATAGGGAGATGGTAAAACTGACCAGTCCTCACATTAGGGTTCCATACACCTTATTTGCATGGTCACATCCTCACAAGGGCACCATGTACCTTATTTACATTACTCACACAAGTACCTTACATTTGCACAGTTCCACCCAGTCATCGATGGGGATCACAAAGACCATGAGTAAAAGAGTCATACTAAATAATTCACTGTACCACACATGTCATTAGGGCTGACTCTACTTTGAGGAAGCAGCCCTTCCCCAGTCATATTTTGAATGCTTTCCAACCTGAGGGGCTCATTTTCTGGCTCTTTATCAGACAATGTTCTGCTGTTGTTCATAAGGTCTTCAGTGGCCAATTTTTTTTCATAAGTAGTCCACCACATCCTTCTTCTTAGTTTGCCTTACTCTGGAAGCTCCACTGAAACCTTTTCCACCATGAGTGGCCCTGTTGGTATTTGAAATACCCACACCATAGCTTCTAGCATTACAGCAACACACAAGCCACCACAACACAAAAAAGTGACAGAATAGTGGTGGCCCTCCAGAAGAGTTGCATAAGGAAATATTTAACTTTAAGTAATTTTTCCTCTAAAAATTTGGTTCAATTGTTTTTAACTCTCAAATACAAGTGGACATTTAAATTGGTATACATTTATAAGATGACAATTGAACATTAAAATATCCTTACTGGAAATATTTATTATTAAAGTGTTCTTTCTAGTGTTAAATTATCTTTTATACATTTGTCTTACTCTTCTATGGAATATAAAATCTCTAATATTTTGGCTATAGCTTTTCTTGTAATTTCCCACAGGACCTGGTAGTTTTCTACCTGTAATGAGTGGCTTTTTGTTGCTGTAAATTCTTACCAGTCACCTTTACCAATAATGATATTCATATTGCTTTTAGAGGAATTAAAATTATGTGTTTAGAATTTTATTTTTTTTTTAATGGTAGCTCACAGATTTAAGGATTCCATGGGTTGTAAAAATGTTTAACCACTTGACTTCTAACTAAAATGTTGGTTGTATGATTCCACACAGAGGCATCTTGGAAGAAAGACCTGTTGATCTACTTCTGAAAAGTCAACCACTGAAAATCCTGTGGAGCACCGTTCTACTGTAATACACATGTGGTCACCATGAGTTGGGACCTGCTCAACGACAACTTGTTTCTGGTTAGTAACCAATATAATTTAGTGAGGAAAGTAATGGCATTTCTTAATGAAAATACTAATTCACAGCCATGAGGTGAGCAAGGTGGACACTATCCAGTGATACAAGGGGTATTGAACAAAGTGTCAGAAGATAGTACAAGGACATGCATGGGGATCTTGGCCATATATGTTACATAATTCTTCCTCATCTGTTTACCCACTTCCTGTCCTGGAGAGGAGCAGGAGGAGGGTGAGGGAATCCAAAAGACTGGCCATTTATCCCAGATAAATCAACTCTTACAAAAAATCTGGTTAAATCATTGTTTTCAGAGTGAGCTCATTTTCTCTCACTACCCATGTGGGGGAAGGTTACAAAGTTCAGCATTAAAACAAATAAGAAGAAAGCTGCATTTGTGTGAGTCAATACTTGACTCAAAGCAAATCTATACAGAAAAAAAAAAAAAAAAAAAAGCCCAAACAGTTGCAGTCAAATCAATTCCAACTCGTGGTGACCCATGTCTTTCAGAGTAGAACTGCTCTCCATAGGGTGTTCAATGCTCTGATCATCAGTTCTTTCTTCCAAAGCACCTCTGGGTGGATTTGAACCTTCATTTTTTTTTTCCGGTTAGTAGTCGAGGACTTAACTGTTTGCACCACTCACAGACCCCATACCTGTATAACTCCCTGCATACTTATTACATTTATGACTGTTTGCCTCCTTAAGGATCTGTGGCAGTAGTTCTCAAAGTGGTTCCAAGATGAGCAGCATACACATCACCTTGAACTTGTTGGAACTGCAGAATCTCAGAACTCACCCAGTTCTACTTAATCAGAATCTGCATTTTCACAAGATGCCCAGGTGATTCCATGCACATTAAAGTTTGCAAAATACTGCTCTAGAGAATGCATACTAGAAATAACAATGGGTTAGTGTTAAGCCCAGAATTGTTATTCAATTTTATAATTACTTTCTAGATATAACATTTATCTTTCAGTGATACAGCTTTATGAATAAACAGCCTTGTGGATACAGCTTTATGAATAAACATAGAATATTCCTTAGTCAGTTAATTTCTCAATGAATCATCATTCCTTTCTCCAGTGAAATGTTTTGAAGCTCTTAATGTGTTTAGATTATTAATAGATTTAACAAACAATAAGAATCTGTGAACAAACAAAAACACTTCTTGTAGTTACAAGTTTCAAATCAGTGATGTGCTTAATATAAATACTTAGAGACAAGTTTTAAGAGTTTGGGAGTTTTTATATACAATTCCTAATGAACAATAAAAAATGGCTGTTTTGTTTTTTCTTTTTTTCAGTTGTGATTGGGAAAATGACCTGCGATTGAGTATTTCACGTTGCAAGTGCCTACATCTGAATGGATCTGAAACCACAGCCTATTTTTTTACCAACACCTACTGCCACCAAAGGTGCAAAACATACCTTATTTAACCTCAGTTGTTTCTACCTTATATTATGACTGCCAATCAAGATCATCACCAGGGCAACATAGTGAGTAAAGCAGGTGGTCCATTCATCCACATAAACAGAAGTTGTTTTTAAACTATTGGAAGCATTCCCATCTTTCTCCTCCACACAAACCAAGAAAAGATGGCATCCCTTTGCCGGAAAGAGTTTTCTTTTGAGGTACCCTTAGAAATTATAATATTGCTTCTGATGTTCTCACACCATTTTCTCCAAAGTATCATTATCTAAACATGCTTTTAACTGCACAGTTGAAGACTGCTAAGTAAAAATTACAGTCCTAGTATGCAGTAAAAGCATGATTTCAAGAAAATATAAAAGGTTTAGTAGGGACAAAATGGCTTTTTAAGATGTATACGGAGCAAGTGAATGATAAAGGGAAAAAAAGTTCTGCTTTTAGAAATGGTATAATGTTGGTGAATGAAAATTAAAAACTGGAATCCTTTAAATCCTATTGGGTTTGTTTCTTATATGTCAAGAGGAATAATATACTGACTACAAAGTATAAAACAAATAGCAGTCAAAGGGAACTGAGGCTTAAGATGGGTGAAGAGATTAGAAAGGCCATAGATGCATAGAATTTGTCTCCTGATCTACATAAATCACATCTTAGGATCCTAAATAAAACTGGTAAGTCAAATGGCAAACCACTGTGAGTGGTCCTGATGATTGGAGAAGTGCAGTTCAGATTTTAAAAAGAAAGAAGGCGCTCCCAACTGGTTACCTCGGATTTAGCTAGAAAGTGTAACTGAGGGAGACACCACAAGTTTCTTTAGTTAATGGATTTTGAAAGAATAGAAGTCAGTTGACACAGGTGCTTTGAAAAGATAAAACCCATCTTAGCCATTACATACTGTTAGATAAGAAAAAGAAAGCAAATATTTACATATCAGTTCCAAAGCTTTTTTAAAAATTAAATCTGTACTTATTTCATAGCTTGTCATAATCACATTGTGTTTCTATCTGGGATTGTTTGCTAAGAAGATCAAAGACCATTCCTATACAGTTCAAATGTTTATTTTAATATTTTCACATGCTAACCTTATGACTAGGATATATTTCTCATAGGAAACATTAGTTAAAACATTTGCTGTAGAAAAGGTTTTTAATTCAAAGAGCAAGCTGCATTTGTCTCAATAAGAGAGATCAATGGTTAATAAGAAAAAAAATTGGCAAAGAATTTAGCAGACCAAAGCCAAACCAAACCCATAGCTGTCAAGTCAATTCTGACTTATAGTAACCCTATAGGAAATGGAGGAGAACTGCCACATAGGGTTTCCAAGACCGTAAATCTTTATGGAAGCAGACTACCAAGTCTTTCTTCTGCAGAACAGTTAGTGAGTTCAAACCACTGATCTTTTAGTTAGTAGTGGTGTGCTTAACCACTGAAGCACCAAGGCTTCTTAATTTAATGGAGAGTGCATAGAAAAGGAAATATAAATGATTTTGAAACACCTGAAAAAAATTCAACCTCACTCAAAAGAGGAATGAAAATTAAATGAAATGTGACCCAGTTTTTTACCTGCTTAGTAATGATCAAGAGCTCTGGTGACGCATTGGGTAAGGTCTTTGGCTGCTAACCAGAAGGTTGGTGGTTCAAACTCACCAGCTGCTCCATGGGAGGAAGATGAGGCAATCTACTTCTGTAAAGATTTACATCCTTGGAAACTCTATGGGGGCCTCTATGAGTCTGAATCAACTTGATGACAGTGGCTCTGTTTGGTTTAGCAAAGATTAAAAGATTGATGGCATAATGAGTTGGCAAAGGTGTGGGGAAGCAAAACTCTTACATATTGCTGATGAGAATTTTCTAGGAAGAACAATTTGGTCATATTTACTAAAATACAAATGCACATACACTTTGGTGCATCCATTCTCTTTTTAGGACTGTTGTCTGTGTATGTACTTGCAATGTGTGCAATGACATGTGCACAAAGTTATATATTGTACCAATAGCAAAAATTGAAAACAAACTAAAAGTTCACTAACTAATTTGAATGTTAGTTAAATGAAATATGGTACATCTTTTGACCAGAATAGTACCCAACTCTTAAAGGTATGAGAACATTCTTTAAAAACTAATATTGAAAATAATTGCCTGTATATAGGAGCTCTGGTGACATAGTGCCTAAGGCATTTGACTGCTAAACAGAAGGCTGGAGGTTCAAACCACTAGCCACTCCTTGGAAGGAAGGCAATCTACTACCATAGTGATACTGCTTTGGAAACCCAAGGAGGGGTCACTATGAGTCAGATCTAACTCTATGGCAGTGAGTTTGGTTTTGGTTATAATTAAGTGGAAAGAAAGCATAATGCAGGAACATTGCATACAGTATGCTA
>NW_006921735.1:1281827-1285110 GCF_000298275.1 Orycteropus afer afer
TCCTCTGCTACACACACATCATTCCAATTATTTGTCTTACTTTTTGTTGGAATGATAGCCCTTCTCCAACTTTACAAAATAAAGGCACACCTTCTCTGTCCCATCTCAATGGCACATTGTCCCAAAAACATAATTTATGCCACACCAAAGGAGAGTTCAAAAATCAGTGCCTGCCAAACCTCCTTTAATCAGGGTACCATGAGCCACTCACTCACTTGTCTCATTAATAGATTCATTCCCAACAAAAATATACTGTGTTTGTTTAGTAATTGTTTATCAAAAGTTTCATGTATTTGTTATTGTTATTTGCTATTAAAGAGGTATATTTGTTATTAATAATGGTAGAAATGAATCAATCTAAAGGATTTAGAAAATAGATAAGAACTTTATAGTCACAGACAATTGTTTCTAAAAGCTGAATTTAAATCCACATAGATATATTTGTCGTGGGGAAGTATGATAGAGTGATTAATGGAATACTTCACAACCTAAATATATATTGCATTAGGACATAATTCTTTGGGGAAGACAATAGAAATATGATTTGAAGAAGAAAAAGGAATGACATAAAACTTCTGTTTATTAAAGTTGAGCTTGTTTTTTTTTATGTAAAATCATAGCTGTTGTATTGCTGTGGTAATTGGGTTCCACTAGAAAAGGAGTGCAACACTTTTTAAATGTCAATATTTACAATATTCCAGAGGGAAAAATAGATATCAACTTTAAAATTTGCAAGATGATGTTTAGTTTTCCAAATGTATTTTTAGAGTTTTACGAGCAGAATGATTTGAAGAGCACCGTGATAGAGTTTCTTTTGGAGCCCTCTCCCTTGGCTTGCTGGGGGATAAAGGAAAGGACTTTTCTCCCCACTCTCTGTGAACACTAAAAGTTACAGCAGTTTTCTCCTGGCTAGCAAAGTCTTGGTCCTATTTGCATTATATTTTCCAGAAATTCTCAATGTGAGAATTTAGTTTCGCCTTTGTGCAGGCAAGTTGGGTTGTTGAGCGTTGAAAATCTCATGACCATCAGGTCACGTTTTGGAATGGCTGCCTGGTAATGACCTGGTGCTCTCTTTAGAAAGTGGCTATTTTGGAAACTTAATTTTCCTTCTCTGGGACTTATACTAAATTTCTTGCAGTAACAGGAAAGGCCCTATTCATCATCTTTTTCTCTTGCCTTAGGAAATGTGTTCCCATCTCAGTTTTACCTTGTTCCAGTAGAGTTCTAGGGAAACTGAGTCCATTTTTCATTTTCTTTTAGGAAGAGAAAAGACAGGTTAAGAAAATGAGTTAAACAATTTTATAAGGTCAGCTTATGACAGAGCTGGGATTCGAACTTGAGTCTTTTGTTTCTCTTCCCCTTGTCATGCTACCTCAACTCAGCTATGGTTTTTGGATTTGAGTAGGTAGGAGTAAGGAGCTCTGGTAGCACAGTGCCTAAGGTATTTGACTGCTAACCAGAAGGTTGGAGGTTCAAACCCACCAGCCACTCCACAGAAGGAAGACTGGACAATCTACTTCTGTAAAGATCTACCTCCTCCGAAACCCAAAGGGGGTCTCTACGAGTCGGAATCAATTAGATGGCAGTGAGTTTAGCTTTGTTTGAGTTTAGAGGATACAGAAAGAACAATTAAGAATTATGATAGCCAATGTACATAGAGAAAAATTAGATGCCTAACTCTACTTAAATATGGAATTACCCATAAACTTCCACAATCTCCAAAGTTTATCAGAGCCAGAATTATACTATTGCCCAGAACCTTCTTAATTTAGGATAGTTTTTTTAAAAAAAAATTTATTGTGATTTGGGTGAAAATTTACGGAACAAATTCATTGTCCATACAGTAGATAAAACAGTTCACATACACTTTTTTTTTCAATGCTTTTTTTTTTTTTTTTTGCAGTGTTCCTTCCCTTCCCGCCCACCGTGGCAACCAACAAAGAAAGTTTTCCTCCATATATAAATCTTTCCTTGACCCTGCACAGCAATGAACTAATACTTAGTCCTTCTCTGATTGACTTATTTCACTCAGCATAATGTCCTCCAAATTCACCCATATTATATGTTGTTTTGCAGACACTACATCCCTCTTTAGTGTTGCATAGCATTCCATTGTGTGTATGCACCATAGTTTGGTCATCCACTCTTCCACCGATGGGTATATAGGTTGTTTCCATCTTTTTGCTATTGTAAAATAGTGCTGCAATGAACATGGGTGTGCATATATCTGTTCCTGTCCTGGCTCTCACCTCTCTAGGATATATATACCTAGTAATGGGATTGCTGGGTCAAATGCTATCTCCAATTCCAGCTTTCTAAGGAATTGCCATACTGCTTTCCACAGTGGTTGTATCACTTCACAGTCCCACCAGCAATGTACAAGAGTCCCAATCTCTCCACATCCCCACCAGCATTTGTTATTTTTTTGTCTTGTTGAACCTTCCCATCAGTGCTGGAGTGAGATGGCATCTCATGGTTGTTTTGATTTGCACTTTTCTGATAGCCAGTGTTCATGGGCATCTTTTCATGTGTTAGCTAGCCCCCTGAATATCCTCCTTGGTGAAATGTCTATTAATGTCCTCTATCCATTTTTCAATTGGATTGTTAATTCCATTGCTGTTGTGGCACTGGATTTTTCTATAAATCTTAGAGATAATCCCTTGTCAGATATGTAATGATCAGAAAATATGAATTTTTTGCTGTCATTTTTGTTATGTGCTTTTTTGTGATGTCGATTTTTTGTTCCATATAATTTTCTATGCTGAGCTCATTTTGTTTGTGAATCGTGTTATTACTTCCTCCAATGCTATTGTTTTAGTATTTGCTAAATATTTGTGCTGGTCCTCTTTTTTATTTTCATGTGAAGGTTTATCATTTTTCATTGAGGTTACCGTGTGATTTATAGTTTTCTTCCCAAGTTTAGAACAGTCTGTTGTATCTTGTAGTTGTCTTGACTTCCTTACCATTTAGAAGTTCTGTAACTACACAGTTTTTTCCCTCTTTTTGGTTTGTAGTTTTCCTTGATGTCTCTGGTTCTCTGTTTACAGTCTTGTAGGCTTATTTACTTTAGATACTTCCATAGCTGGGTTGGTTTCTGGGTTATGTCATCATGTGTATTAATGGCCAGTTGTTGTTTGCTGTTGTTGCTTCTCTATCCAAAGGGCTTCCTTTAGCAGCTCTTGTAAGATTGGTCTGGTTTTAACAAATTCCCTTAATTTCTGCTTATCTGGAAATGTCCTAATTTCACCATCATATTTGAGGGACAGTTTTGCTGGGTACATAA
>NW_006921735.1:1286365-1303205 GCF_000298275.1 Orycteropus afer afer
CAGTGGAAAGTTCACTGTCTCCCTCCTTACTGTTTCCCTCCCTAGTTGTAGGCCACAAGCACAGTCATCCCTGCAGCCTTTGGTGACCAGGGCTAATCTTTAGGTCAATTATCAGGTCTCAACACCACTTGGAAATATTCAGACTGTTGGTCCCATCAGAGTAGCTGACAGTCCGCAGCGCCAATCGTCTCTGTACTCACTGTTTTCGTTCATGTTTTTCCACTAGTTGGTACCTAATCCACTTCTGTATAGTTCCTTTCAAAGTTCAGAGCTCCAGGATTATCTTCTGTATCTCTGTCAATTGGTTTCTCTTTTCTTTTTTGAAGAGGGTCTGTGTTGCTTGTCTGCCTATTCCTCCATCTTACCAAAAGTCCTAAATTTAGGATAGTTTTTAACATTCAGTAAATCACTACTTAGTTGTGTAGTAAATGAGGATACAAACAAACTCATTGCCATCAAATCTTTGCCAACTCATAGCAACCCCCATTGGGTTTCTGAGACTGTAAATTTTTACAGAAGTAGATTGCCCTATCTTCCTTCCACAGAGTGGCTAGTGCATTTGAACTGTTGATCTTCTGGTATACATTTGCCTATCCTAAAAATTAAATTTAATGTAAGTGGGATCATTAAATATTTGTCCTTTTGTGACTAACTTATTTCACACAGAATGATGTTTCCATGGATCATCCATATTGGAGCATGCATCAGGATTTCATTTGTCTTTCTGGCTGAGTAGTATTTCATTGTATGTATATATCACATTTTACTTACCCATTCACCTGCTGATGAACCTTTAGGTTGTTTCTTCCTATCAGCTATAGTGAGGAACACTGCATATCATTTCTCTACTGCCATCCTCTTAAAAAATAAAAAAAGCAAACTAAACTAGTATCTCTCTCAGCTTAACTTGAGCTACTGCTCACCTATTTGAGGGAACGCTTATTTGAACATGAATTATCTCATTCTAAACAGTGAGCTGGATTAACCTCTGAGAAGCTAATGATGTGAACACTCACAGGAATACAAACACATGCACAGAAGGATTTTGCTGTTCAATTTCTTTAAGTTTCAGTCACTGCAATCTTGCCCTTTGGTAGTTTTCAGTGTAGATTTGCCATTATGGGCAATTATGTTTCTTACATGTAAGGAAGAGCCAGCAGAGCAGTATGTTGTGTTTATTTATAGACCACAGAAGGAAAATCATTCTTGTGGGGAGGAGAGGAAAAAAAAAAAAAAAACCTTCCCTATCATAAATATGAAAGTATTTCCATCAGTAAGCCTTAACTTAATATTATGTGTTTTTCTCCCCCTCCCTCCTCAATATCATATTTTAATAAAAAGTTTAGAAAGCAGTAGTTAAGCAGTTTTATGTCCAATAAATAGTATACCTCTACTTCATTGCTGAAAACATTCATTAAAGATTAAAAACATCATAAGACCCTTTATAGAAATTTTCACTAGTTCCTGGATCTTCATGTTCAGTGATCATTTCTGAATTCTGAAATCAATGTAGTTTATGTCTAAATTAAGAATATATTTGAAAATCAAAATTCAAAGTCATGCCTTCTAGTGGGCTGACTGAAGGAAAAGGGTTGTGATTATGCCTCATTTTCACCCTCTATATCACGGTCTCATTGATTATGTTTCTCAGCTTGCAAAAGGTTCTGTGATGTGATTTTCAAGATGAATATTGCTATTTGCAGGATTTCCTGAATAGGAATATTTTTGGAGTAAATTGCACAAAGCAAGCGATGTGCAGTCAATTTCCACTCCAGCATAAACAATTTATTAGAACAGAGCCCTTAAGGCTTTTATTATTTGAGTTTCATTACACAGCTAGCCACATTTCATCAATAAGCATGAAGTGCCAAGCAGGCAAAACTGAGGCTCACAGAAGGTATTACATATTTTTCTAACAGGTACTCAGAGATTGACTAGAGCAAACAAATGATCCGATTGGAAAGACCTCAGGCCCTTTGTTTCCCACGGCAATAGCCACCATGGCCAGGATTAAAAAAAAAAAAATCACCTGAAATTAGGAAACAGAGGCAGGATTCTGGCTATTTTCACATCTATTTTCTTTGCATGAACTCATTCCTTTTTTTTTTTCTTTTTTGTCTTTGACTTTTTTTATGTGTGTGTATGTGTTTAATAATTGATCTTATTTATTTCATGTTGCTACTGAGCCTAAAAATTTTTCAGGAATTTTCTTTCCTTGTGTTAAATAGGGTCCATGATCTCAAAACCATTGGAAAACTTTCTTTTTGGTTTTCAGTAGGTTATGTTAAGTCACCATGAACCAGAAGCTACCCGAGGTTAACTAACAACAACAAAGTTGAGTAGAGCAAAGTCCATTCTCCCATCTTATTTTAACTGTTAAAGAAGGACACAGGGAGGAAGTGGGAAGAGAGCTGTTATATTATGGAGTTCATAATCAATGTCATGAAACAAAATGTGTATGAACTGTTGTATGGAGAATGAATTTGCTCTGCAAACTTTCACCCAAATCACAATTTTTGAGAAAGAACTATACATAGAGTGAAATAATCATACAAATACAAACAGTGATTTAAAAAGCAAACACACACACACACACACACACAAACCATAGGATTAAAAAAAAAGTTAAATTATCCTCAGAGACTACAGCAAGCTGTAAAGACTAAACCACACATCTTATAGTAGAAATCTCGTATGATCTTTGTAAATCATTTACTAGTCAGTGAACAGAAATAGAAGTCAGACAAAGAAGGATAAAGAATTAAGTAAATTTGTAAATTATTCACCCAGGTCACTACATCTTGAGAATTATGGGGAGAAACTTTTGATCATCTATACATATTTATGTCTTTTGCGCCATGGAGACAGTCATAAACCTGTTACTTTTGAGCTGATCCCAACTGACCACACAGGACAGAGTAGAATGGCCCCATAGGATTTCCAATGCTGTAATCTTTACAGAAGCAGATTGACACATCTTTCTCCTGCAGAGCATTTCTCCTGGTGCATTTAAACTGCCCATCTTTTGGTTAACAGCTGAGCTCTTAAACAGTGAGCCACCGGGGCTCCTGGATACAGCCATAAGCAGGGAGAAAGAAAGAACAAAAAAGGGCTTTAGAAATATTTTTGAAATCTGCACTCCAGAGATGGAAAGCTCAATATACACAGAGGACTGAACCCCAAATAGTTTTATAATGTCAAGAAAAATGGGGCTGCCTCTCCCCTCAGTGAATTTGACCAAGCTGCAGGAGGCAAGTGTCAGGAGTTCTGGAAACTACACACAGTTGTGAGAGCAGTGCTTCTAGCTTTGTTAAAGAAAGTGATTAACACAGGTGAGAGTGGCTTGCTCTCCAAACTGCAGGTACCCTACGAGGCCATGGACAAACTAAGACTCAATGATGGTTTCAATATTTGTGAACCATTCTGGGAGGCAGAGATTGGGTCTAAAGTCACTTTGGTTGAGTCAACAATATCCATTTGCATGGGAAGACTTTGTTATCTTTCCTCTTAAGTACAGTTCATGAACAGAGATAGTTAGCATTTAATCTATTTTGCATTATTGTAACCAAGAGGTATATTTTAGTTAAAGATTGTGTTTAAATTGTAGAAGAATGTGCTTTTACTGGAGAGTTCCAAAAAGCTACTTTCTGATGAAGGATTTATGACCTTTCCTCCTTGGAATATTAATTCGGGTATTGTGTGTGTGTGTGTGTGTGTGTGTGTGTGTGATTTTGGTGAAAATTTACAAAGCAAATTCATTTCCATACAGCAGTTCATACACATTTTGTTTCATGACATTGACTGCAATTCCCCACAACGTAACAGCTCTCTTCCCACTTCCTCGCCATACAATTACCTCTTTCCTGTGTCTTTCCTTCCCATGCACTCCTGCCCCCACCCAGCTGTCTCCCTGTGCAAACACTGCCCATCTGTTCTCCCATGATTGCTCCAAGGATTGTGTCTACCTGATGTATATATTCACACCATATGCCTGTCAATTGTTTGGCTGGAAGCCACAGGAGTGAGTTCAATTGCAGACCTGAAGGGTAACTAAGGGTCATAGTCTAAGGGATTTCATCAGGCTCCATCAGAGCAGCAAACCTAGTCTTTTTTTTTTTTTTTTAAATGATTTTGTAACTCAGGGGATTTTTAATGGTATACAGGGTCCAAAATAACTGACAATCTGGCTGAAGTTCATGTGTACTGGACCAAGACACTGTACTTCATTGGTGATATTGTGTATTGAGTAATGAATAATCAGTATTGATGAGATGCAGTTGTACTGGCGAATAGGAGCTAGTCGCATTACCCATGAAGAAATGCTAAGACAGATTTTAACTGTATTTGGGGCATTGAAGAAAGCTTTGAAGAGACAATGATGTTTGTTGAATTAGGTCTTGAAAGATGGAGAAAAATTCACCATGCCAAAAAGAAGAAAGAAATTATTCTAAGAAGAAGAAAGGTGAAGAACCCAGGGAAGGCATGAAACTACCTGGATCTAAAGATACCATATAATTTTGTGTTGCTGGAACGTAAGTCAAGATTGTTTGTAAGTGAGGAGAAGTGAGAATGTTGGCAGAATAAGAGGATGGAAATGTAAACAACCCAATCTGAGAAAGACTTTTTATGTCGACTTAAAAATCTGGAGTTTATTTTGTAGGCACCTAATCTCTTAAGTGACTTCAAATTTACATAAGGGATAGACAAATATGTTTTATTTAGTAAATTAAAGTAAGAATGAAAAGGGAATCATGGTGACAAACATGTTGAAGGCTTTCTAGTGATAAGAGCTTAATGAAACCATTATTGTTAGCAAATGCTGGAAGACAAACAGGAAATTTTAGCTAAATAATGATGACGATGATGCTGATTATAACAAAAACGATGATGATAATAATAATAAAGATAATACATGAGTAACTTAGTTTAGTGATATTGCCATCACTTTATAAAATAATATCTAAAGCAAAAAGTCTGTACCTTAATGTCAACTGGTGCTGTTTGATTTGGTTGGCTATAAATTTCCAACTGATTCTTAATAGGGGACAACCACAGAAGCAGATGATTTAACTGCTCTTCAAACTGCCCAAGGTCTTTTATGTGAGCCTCAATTTCTTCTTGCTTCCCAGGTAAATCTCTAGAAACCTGAAAGGAAAAAAAAAAAAAAAAGCATGGTAAAAATTTCTCACAGTGTAAACCAAAAAAGGAAAAAAGAAGTATTCTCAAAATTATTTCTTACAAAATGTTACAGAAATTTACTAATTTCAGTTTTTCTAACAGCATGACATTAATTATACATACATTTTACATTAGAATTTAATACATGCATCGATCATTTATCTTCTCTCTCTAAACATTCTAGGCATTATAGACAGTAATGCTTTTTTGAAAATTCAAAAGCAAAACACATCAGCACAAATGCACACTCAATTGATTCAGAGAAAGGAATACATTCTTCATCCAACCACTCACTTACTAAATATAATGGTGGGTTGTGCCTTTGCAGTTGTAAAAATGAATAAGCTGAGTTATTCAGCATAACTAGCAGATATATAAGGAGCTCAGGTGGTGTAGTGGTTAAGGCATTTGGCAGCTAACAAAAAAGTCTGTGGTTTGAACCCACTAGCTGCTCCATGAATGAAGATGGATTGATCTGCTTCCGTAAAGATTTACAGCCTTGGAAACCCAATGGGGGTCACTATGAGTTGGAATCGACTAATGGCAGTGAGTTTAATTTACCAGATATATAACAGATCTCAATCTCAAATAAGTGATAGTATTTAAAAAGCATCATAAAATTCAAACCAAACCAATGTATAATGTTTGCTTGTTTAGCCACCATTTTCTTCCAATATACTTGCTTCTAACTTTTTTTTCCTAAGAAGCTTAACCGAGGAAAATTGGTGAGGTAAGCATTTAGTGAACTATGATTTATGAGCTCTATTATAACCAAGTAAAACAGAAGCAAACAATTAGAATGAAAAGTAGAAATACTTTTGAATTTGAGTAGAATATAGGTTATTTTTATTATTTGTTTAGTATGTGCCAAATACAGTATTTGGAAGTTCCATGTTTATTACCTTCTTGAATCAACCCAACAACCTTTGATTGAGGTTCTAGTACTACCCTGATTTCATACATAGATGATGATGTTGGTATTGAGAAAGGTTATACTGCATGGGAAGCAGTATGATACGGTGTTAAAAATGTAAGGTTCTAGAGTTAGGGTGGAGTCCCCCAAGTTATGCAAACAATGAAAGGGCTGAAGGTTGTTTATTCAAATCTACCCAGAGTCATGTCAGAAGAAAGGCCTGGTGATTTACTTCCAAAATATCTGCCATTGCAAGTCCTATGGAATACAGTTCTACTCTGACACACATGGAATTGCCATGAATTGGAATTGACTAGAGAGCAACTGGGAGCTCTGGTAGCATAGTGGCTAAGGCACTTGACTGCTCACCAGATGGCTGGCAGTTCAAACCCATCAGCCACTCCTCGGAAGGAAGGTTGGGCAGTCCTACTTCCGTAGTGATACTGCCTCGGAAACCCAAGGAGGGGTCGCTATGAGTCAGGGCTGACTCGACGGCACATAACAACAACAACAACAGAGAGCAGCTAGGAGCTCTGGTGGTGTAGGGCCTAAGGCACTTGACTGCTAACCAGAAGGCTGGTGGCTCAAACCCACCAGCCACTCCTTGGAAGGAATGTTGGGCAATCTACTTCTGTAGTGATACTGCCTCAGAAACCCAAGGAGGGGTCACTATGAATCGGGTCCGACTTGATGGCACATAACAACAACAACAACAGAGGGCAACTTGTTTAAAGTTAGGCTGCTTGATTTTAAATCCTGATTCCATCTTTTGCCAAATGAGGACAATGTTAGTATTTGCTTCATAGGATGCCAGTAGAGATTAAATAAAGGAATTCACAAAAATAGCTTACAACAATACTTTGTATGGTAGTGGGTGAAAATAAAATCTTTAAATATTAGCTTGTGGTGTAGTGGATAAGGCCTTTGGCTGCTAACCAGAAGGTTGGTGGTTCAAACCACCAGCTACTCCACCAAACAGAGATGGAGCAGTCTGCTTCTGTAAAGATTTACAGCCTTGGAAACCCAATTGGGGGCACGGTGAGTTGGAAGTGACTCGATGACAGTGAGTTTTGTTTTTCTTTGGCTTTGTGTTTATTACTGCCCAAGTTCTCTTGGTAAGGAAACAGCCAGGATAAGCAAAAGTAAAGCCTTTTTCTTCAGATTATCAAGGGTTAAACAGGAACTCAGGAGTAAAGGATGTGAATACACAATGTGAACTTTTTTTTTTTAATTGTGCTTTAGGTGCAAATTTACAGAGCAGACTTGTTTTATATTCAACATTACATGTTTATTTGGTTTCACTCCCCAATTACCATCACCAACCCTAACCAACTCTCCTCCCCTCCCTGCCCTGTACCCACCCCCCTGCTCCTCATAGTTATACACTCCTGTGTGTCCTGCATTTCCTCTGTGTGACTGTTGTCCCTCTGGTGCCTTGTGGTCATGCTCCAAGGGATGCATTTCCATAGAGTATGTGGGTGCGTCAGCCTGGGTTGAGTGTTCTATGGGTACATCTTGTTTACTATTGGGCTGAGAGCCAGCCCCTGGGAGTGAGCTTTATTCTGAGCCCAAAGTGTATCCCCAGGCCATAGTATTGGGGGTCCCACCAGACTCCATCTGACCAGTAATTCTGGTCATTATTATGCTTTTAGATTTTGTTTTTCCTCCCAGTCCATCCAGGATCTCCAGGGAACAGGATTATACTCTAGACCAAGGATAGATTCAGCTGACGTGAATCTTGCACAGAAACCAGTGATACAAAATACCCGCAATCCTTACAGAAGCAACAGAAGACAGACATAGAGCAATTCCTCACAGACAGCCAGACACTGTGGGAGAGAGATCCAACAATGCCGTCCTTTATGGTATCATTAGTAACAACATCCTAATATAAATATATTACATTAAAATACAAATATAAATGTTATAATATAACATGTTATATAATAATATCATTCTGATATTATGAATAATACAAAGCAAACTATATAAACATACTGAAGTAGATTGCTCCATCTTCCTTCCATGGAGTGGCTGGTGGGTTTGAACCACCAACTCTCTGGTTAGCAGTCAAGTGTGTTAGGCACTGTGCCATCAGAGCTCCTTAATATACTAGTGCATCATTTTACAGTGTCTCATAGTTTAGAAAAATATTTGTATATGCTTTTGAAAGGACTAACTAATTAAAATTAGATTCTTTTCATTGGACCCTTGAGTTGTGGGGTGAAAAGGAGAAATATGGATAAAATAATTAATCAATAATTTAAAAGGAAAGAGATTTTACATGTGTTCTTATTATATGTAAACTGTGTATAATGAAACATATTGCGTATCCATTTATAGATGTTGTGTAAAATGCATACATATTCATGAGTAAAGAGTTCACATCTGACCTGGGCTGATGTACACCAGCCTAAGACTGACCTTAAGCTCCCGCAGTACTATTTCCTTAGAAATACCAACATTAAGATAAATGGAGAAAAGTTGGGCCTGCCTTGCTTGTTGTGTGCAACTGCAACTATATTGACAGGAGCTGTGAATTGGAATACCGGCCCTCCTGGGTCTTTGTCACTGAAAGGGATGGACAATTGATGGGGAATAGAGGTTGTGGCTTCTATTCAAGGTGACTCTGACACCTCTTAGCTCTCATCCTGGCAGCCTTTCCCTGTGTGGGTGAGGAGGCAAAAGAAGCTATGTACTCAGGTAGCCCCTGGGATTCTCAATGAAATGATACTGTTGTATCTGCTGCATTGCCTACTTTGTATCCTGCTAAAAAACCAAGCGGAGGAGCAGTTGTGGTTCAGTGGTATAACTCTCACCTCTAGTGCAAAAGACCCAGTTCTGAATTCCAGTCATTGTACCTCATGCACAGCTACCACCTGATCTGCAACCTAATGTGGGTAGCGTTGCCTTGATTTGTACATGGGGTCTCTGAGTCCAGGCCAACTCAAGTCACTGGCAGCTAACAATTACAACATAAAGACAAGTAAATATGTTGTTGTTGTTAGGTGCTGTGGTAGTTAAGGTTATGTGTCAACTTGGCTGGGACTGGTTTTGAGTGGTTGGGCAGCTGGATGTAGTTATTCCCCATGATGAGACTGGTAATCAACTCCATGGTAGAATCTAGTGGAGCAGCTGAGTAGCTGCCTTAGGGATGTGGTCTACTTCCAGTATATAAGAAGAAACATTGAGAAAGGTCCCTAGAGCTTTTTTTGGCATGCTTGGGCCCTGCATGTAGCCAAGTCTTCATTCAGCAGCCTGCCATGTTTCCTGCTGATCTTGGAACTGTCTCTGGAATCGAACTAGTGGCCTACCATGCTGTTTGGTAATCTTGGGACTGTGCCATTTTATTTGTAGACCCTGGGTTTGTCAGCCTCAGCAGCCAGCAGCTGCATGAGTTAAGAGAAGGCTCCAGCTTCAGTGGGCTGGGAACAAAAGGCAGAGCTGAAGCCCAAGGTCAAAGGGCTTTCACCCAGCCCCTGGAGCTAGCACTTTGAACTCAGACTTCTAGCCTCATACACTGTAAGAGAACAAATCCCTGTTTGTTACAGACATCCATTTGTGGTATTTTCTGTTAGAGTAGCACTAGAGAACCAAGGCTTGTGCCATTGAGTCACTTCCGGCTCTATGTACAACAGAATGAAATGCTGCTCTTGTCCTGGGCCATCCTCACAATCGTTGTCATGCTTGAGCTCATTTTCACAGACACAGTATCAATCCATTTTGTTGAGGGTCTTCCAGTTTTTGCTTAACTTCTACTTTAAATAAAGACCTATTTGTGTTTTTGAGTTCAAACCCCACAACCATATGTGTGGTGCTGCATTATGTTCATCTGTATTTGATGGAGGGTATTGCAAATGAAATTCTATGTATATAACATATAAACTAATAATGTTCTGAACTTATTTTTTTTTCAACATTTAAAATAATGTGACTAGACTTCTTAATATTTTTATTGGATCATTTTCTGCTCACAAGTACATGTGAAAATCATTTTACAGCTTCTACTAACAAAGTCTAAGAACCTCTATATTCTGAAACTATGGGAGATAACAGCCATCATATTTTCTTAAAATCTGTAAAATCTGGCTATGAACTCTTTTTTATTTAATCAAGAAGAAGTTTCATTTAGGCTTCAGATATAAGCACAGAAATCTGATAGCATTTAAGTAAGATTGTTGGTTTCCTTCTCATCTCCCCTACTCATCCATCCTTCCCTGATCACAGAGGTACAACAATCCCTGCCATAGAACAGTGCAATTGGTGAGGAGATTTGACTAATACCTAATTAAATGACAGCTTCTTAAGAGACTTTGGGGACACAAGTAGTTTTGAGCATACTTATGAAGTTTGCATTTGGTATATCCCCATAGACTTATGCTTCCCACTATTTTAGTATTCACCGTACTCTATTTTCATTGTTATTTATTTCAACCTCTCTCACTGAGCTTTTTGATTGATGAATGAACTCAGTTCCTACACATTTCAATAAATATCTGTTGAATAAAAGACAATTTTTGAATTCAGGATTAATTCTTTTTTTTTTTAATAAACTGTATGACTAGTAATACTTGTCCAGACTAGCCATCCACATAAAAATGTATATTTTCTCCACATGTTAAGCAACTTTAATCTTTTAACAAAAATGTTAGTAAATTGGGCTAATTTAGTAATCAGTAAAAACCACACACCTCTGCAAGTCAAGGAAAACCAAAGCAAAGTCAAAGAACAAGTGACAAACTTGGAAAAATATTTGCAACTCAATCCCAGATAAGGGCCTAGTTTCCCTAAGATATATAAAGAGCTTCTGCACATTAATAAAAAAAGGCAAAAAGCCCAAAAGAAAACTGGAGAAAAGATATAGATAGTTCACAGCAAATAAAATACAAATGGATATTAGACATAGGAAAAGAAGTTCAGCTGTGGTTATAATAAGATAAATGAAAATTACGACTTCATCCATCACATTAGCAACAATCCAACTCTGAAAACACACTATACTGCCAAGGCTATGGGTGGGAAAATAAAGACCCTTCTACATGGCTGATGGGATGTATATATTGGTGAACCCAATTGGAAGACAGTTTGTGACTCAGAACTTCTAGAACTTTATCTTTCAGATATATTCACCGACAAATGGAATGTCATACACAGAAGGTTATTTATTGTTTATGATGACAAGCCATTGGAAAAACAACCTAAAGTCCAACAACAGAGAACTAGTTAAATAAACCATGGCTCATACATATAATAAACATACGGTGCATGTACAAATTGAAGATGATATTTCTATTTTGAAACAGAAAGGTCTCCAAAATATATATTAAGAAAAAAGAAAAGTAAGATACAGAAGAGTACACCTAGTATGCTGTTATTTTTTGTAAAACAGAAAGAAATGGGGTTGTTTATGTCTGCATAATTTATTTCTGGAACTAAAATACATGCTTGGTGAGAGTAGGAGCAAAACAAAAAAGAACCCAGTTCACTCTGCTTCACAGTGACCTCATGTGTTGCAGAGCATAATTGTGCTTCCTAGGTTCTTCAAGGCGGTGGCTTTTGTGAAACAGATTGCCAGGAATTTCTTCCAAAGAACCTCTGAGTGGATTTGAACTGCGAAACTCTAGGTTACCAGTAGACAAGCACTTAATGGTTTACTGGGGACTACTAGATGGTGGATAGTTGGACATTTTTCATTATATTTTAATTTTTTTGAAAAATGTATTACCTCTGCAAAAAAAAAGGATAAGAATTTTAAAAGGAAAATGACTAGCTTTCTTATCACAATATATTGCTGAAAAATTCTACTTTGTATCTTTTAATAAAGAATAATTATTAATAGAGAATAGTGTATCTAAAGCAATCAGTAACAAGGTCCTCAATGTTTTCCTGTGACAATTGTGCAGAGTTAATTATAGGATGGAAATGAAGACCTTCTAACACAATTTTTATGCCCCCCCGCCTCTTTCACAATAATCACAGGGATTGATGTCTTGTTCAATAGCTCATAGGAAACAATTAAAGCCATAAGTAATTTATGATGTTAGGAGTAAATTTTATGTCAGTCTTCATGTTTTAAAATCCATTTATATATACTACTTTGCATTCTCATAAAAATATAAAGACACAAAAACTTGCCTAGTAAAATGCATCATTTTCCCTAATCATCTTTTTAAGTATTATAAAACCATATGCTTCATACAATATGTTCCCTGTGGTGAAAGAAAACAATTAAATGCATCCAGTTCCCTTGTGTACTAATTCAGTATATAATCAAACCTTGACCTAATTTCACACGAGATTAGCTTCCTTATTCTTCCAATTTCTGATGTGTAGAAGTTTTAATATTAGAATGAAAAGAGATGCCTGTTTTAGAAATAAACAGACATTAGATTCTGACTCCATATTTTTCACAAAGAAATCTAGAGAAATGAAAGAGTTAGGTGTGAAAAATTCATAATAACAGAACTAGAATAAAATGTCGGTATGGGAAAGTCCTTTAGAAGCACAAAGGGTTATGGAAAACTAGACAATACACTATTTGAATGGTTCATCTAGAAGTTAAAGCCAATAACCAAAGTTAAAATCAAATTATAATTGGGGATATTTGCAACATCTCTCAGATGACAGGGTTATATTCTTATATAATACACAGTAAAATGGATAAAGGACATACTGCTAAAAGACCAAAGAGGCATCTTTTGACCTCCTCTAACTCCACAAGAGGAAGACAGGATCACCATCAGCAGCCCAAGGCCAGTTCCCATGAGGCCAGACATGCCACCACCCTCCAGGCCTCTTACCAAGCTTGACACCAACTGCCCCTCCTGCGGCACCAACCAACTCTTTGCTGGGTTTGATAATTTTCTGCAGTGGCCATACAGAACTCACAGATTATGGGGTTTATTAGGGACACAACAGGCTGCAATTCAAGTTCAAGAACACACTCAGGATACAGTTCTCTATCAGGACAGTCTCCCCTCTGCTGTGCTCTTAGACATGCCTCTCTGGCTCTTGGCCTCTCAGCCTGGCCTCTATCTCTGTGGGCCAAGTAAGCCTGCTGTTCTGTTCCATGCCTCTTGATTCCACTGCCACTGTCTCTCAGCTGAGCATCTCTCTCAGCAGGGCATCTCTCTCAGCTGGCAGTGAGATTCCCCCCTCTGCCTCTACAAGGGCTCATTTTAAGCCTGGCAGAGTGGCAAAACTAACCAATCTCAACATCAGAGTTCTACATACCTGAGAGAGAGAGAGCAGACTTTCCCAGAAAATTACTTCCTGTTGCTCCAACAGAAATACCCCAGGTGGATGACGTTAACAATCAGGAGATTTAAAGCAGCAACTCAATTGCTCAGGGCAAATTCCACCACAGAGTTAATTGCCAGTCTCATTATAGGAAATAACTACTATCAGCTGCCCAGCCAAGTTGGCACATATTTACATGGTTCCACCCAGTAATCTGGTGGGAGTTACAAAGACTATGGCTAGAAAAGCCATACCATGCAACTCACTGCACCACAGACATGAATAAGAATTTGACAAAAAATGCAAATAACCAATAAGAAAGAAAGAAAGTTCAACCAATAAGTAATCACTGAAATACAAATCAAAAAGCAATGCTCTGCCATTGTTAGGCTATTGTATTGTCTCTTGTAAATGGTATTTTTTAAAGTTCTGGGAAATAAACAAAATGTTTGCTATAAAGCAAATTCTTGTATTTCTCGAGATTATTTTGACAATTCATATGAAATATGAGACTTCTATGCAGAAAACTACAAACATTACTAAGAGAAATTAAGAAAATTCATGAACTGGAAGAGCCAGTATTGTAATGATCACAGTTCTCCTCTAATAACTGATAAATTCAATGCAATACCAATAAAACTGCAGCAGCTGTTTTTAAATGAAAACTGACATGCTAATCATAAAATCTGGGAGCTCTGGTGGCATAGTGCATTTGACTGCTAACCAGAAGGCTGGCATTTCAAACCCACCAGCCACTCCTCAGAAGGAAGATTAGGCAATCTACTTCAATAGAGATACTGCCTTGGAAACCCAAGGAGGGGTCGCTATGAATCGAATTGACTTGATGGCAGTGAATGAATCACAAAATTTATGGGGAAATGCTAAGGTCAAGAATATACCCAAGGCAATCCTGAAGAACAAAGTCGAAAACATGACACCAAATATCAATATTTATTATAATTAAATGTGTATAGCACTGATGTGAGTACAAATAGACTATAAATAGTTACCTATGATAATGGTATTGCTGTAGTTGAGCAGAGAGAGGATGTCTTTTCAATAAATGGTGTCAGGTTAATTGCATATTCTTAGGCGCTCTGGTGGCATAGTGCCTAAGGCATTTGACTGCTAACCAGAAAGTGGGCGCTTCAAACCCACCAGCCACTCCTTGGAAGGAAGACGGGGCAATCTACTTCCATAGTGATACCGCCTCAGAAACCCAAGGGGGGGTCGCTGTAAGTACAATCCACTCAATGGCAGTCAGTTTGGCATTTTTTTTTTAAGAAAAAAAAAAAAGAAGATATTCATGAATCCTTCTTTCCACTATACATATATGCCAACAAATGAGTTCCATGTTATTTGTGGACCTCAATGTACAAAATAAAATAATAATGTTTCAAAAATAAAATAGAAAATATCTTAATGGGTTTCAGGTAAGTGATTATCTCTTAAACAAAGCATAAAAAGTGCAAGTCATAAAGCAAAAGATTGAAAAAATGAATTTTATTAAAACCAATAAATTCTGTTCAAGTGATACAGTTAAGAAAAGAAAGTAAAAAAAAAGCAAAACAAAACAAAACACAGTAAAGAGAAAAAAGAAAGGTCTTGGAAGAAAATATGTGTAATACATATATCTGACAAAAGGCTAGTATCCAAAGAACTTCTGTATGAAAAAAAAATGAAACCAGACAACTATATTTTTTAAATGGGCAAAAGCTTTGCACAGTACTTCAAAAATAAGATATACAAGTGGTATCAATCAGCAATCAGCAAGGGATTGCAAATAAACACAATGAGATACAAATTCATATTGAACAGAATGGCTAAAATGAAAAAAGATGGAAAAGACCTACTACTGATGACAATGTGAAATAACTGGAACATGGCTTTTGCTGCTGCTGCTGCTGTTGTTGTTGCTAGGTGCCATCGAGTCAGCTCCAACTCATAATGACCCTATGTACAACAGAATGAAACACTTCCTGGTCAAGTATAGTCATGCAATCTTTGCGATACTTGAGCCCATCCTTGCAGCCACTGTGTCAATCCATCTTGTCGAGGGCCTTCCTCTTTTTCATTGACCTTCCATTTTACCAGGCATGATATCCTTTTCCAGGGAATGGTCCCTTCTGACAACATGACCAAAGTAGGTGAGATGAAGTCTGGCCATTCTCGCTTCCAAGGAGTATTCTGGCTGCACTTCTTCCAGGACAGATTTGTTCATTCTTCTGGCAGTCCATGGTACTTTCAGTATTCTTTGCCAACACCACAGCTCAAAAGCAGTCTTCAGTCTTCCTCATTCATTGTCCAGCTCTCATATCCATATGTGGCGATTGAAAATACCATGGCTTGGGTTAGGTGCACCTTTGTCTTCAGAGAGACATCTTTGCTCTTCAGCACTTTAAGGAGGCCTTTTGCAGCAGATTTTCTCAGTGCACTACAACGTCTGGATTCCTGACTGTTGCTTCCACTGGTGTTGGTTGTGGAAGCAAGTAATATGAAATCTATGACAACTTCAACCTTTTCTCCATTTACTGTGATGATGCTTACTGGTCCAGTTGTATTTTCCTTTTATTTATGTTGAGATGTAATCCATACTGCAGACTTTACCCTTTAATCATCATCAGTAAGTGCTTCAAGTCATCTTCATTTTCAGCAAGCAAGATTTGTAGTCTGCATATTACAGGTTGTCAATGAGTCTTCCTCTAATCCTGATGCCACGTTCTACTTCATATAATCCAGTGTCTGGATTATTTGCTCAACATATGGAATGAATAAGTATGGTGAAAGATGCAATCCTGACACCCTCCCTTCCTGATTTTAAACCATGCAGTATCTATCCCGTTGTTCTCTTTGAATGACAGCCTCCTGGTTTGTGACCTCATGAGCACAATTAACTGTTCTGGAATTCTCATTCTTTTCAATGTTAGCCATAATTTGTTATGATCTGCACAGTCAAATGTTTTTGCATAGTCAACAAAACATAGGTAAACATCTTTCTGGCATTTTCTTTCAGCCAAGATCCATCTGATATCAGTAATGATATCCCTCATTCCACATCCTCTTCTGATCCAGCTTGCATTTCTGGAAGTTTCCTGTCAATAAACTGCTGCAAATGTTTTTGAATTATCTTCAGCCAGATTTTACTAGCATGTGATATTGATGATATTATTTGATAATGTCCATATTCTGTGGGATCACCTTTCTTTGGAATGGGTAAAAATATGGATCTCTTCCAGTTAGTTGGCCAGATAGCTCTCTTGCAAATTTCTTGGCATAGACAAGTAAGTGCCTCCAGCGTGGTATCTGTTTATTGAAACATCTTGTTGTAGTTAAGTTTGTGTGGCAACTTGGCTAGGTCTGGTTGAGTGTCTGGGCAGCTGGATGTAGTATTCCTCATGATGAGACTGGTAATCACTCCATGGTGGAATCTACTGTGAGCAGCTGAGTAGCTGACTTAGGGATGTGGTCTGCTTCCTGTATATAAGGAGAAGTCTTGGGGAACAGTCTCTA
>NW_006921735.1:1304005-1305722 GCF_000298275.1 Orycteropus afer afer
CTTTTCTTCCTTTCCTGTCTTTTTAATGACCTTTTGCTTTCTTCATGTATGATTTTCTTGATGTCATCCCAAAATTGGTCTGGTTTTCGGTCATTGGTTTTCAGTGAATCTAATCTATTCTTCAGATGTTCTCTAAATTCAGGTGGGATATAATCAAGTTCATTTTTATAATTTTGATAGCAGGAAAAATGTTTTTTATGCCTGCTACCAAAGTAAAATAAATAAGGATGATAGATTTGAACACTATGAAGTGGTAGACTTAAATCCATAAAAAGTTAATTATTCACACAAATACTCAAACAAGCAAATAAAAAAACTAAAACCAAAAAACAACTCAATTTAATCTGATGAACACTCATAAGATAAAAACGTTCTCGCAGACCAAATAACACCAATCATATTCAAACTGCTCCAGAACACAGAAAAGGATAGAATCCTCCGAAATTCATTTTATGAAGCAGGCATAAACTTGATACCAAAACCAGGCAAAGATAACACTAAAAAGGAAAACTATAGACCAATATCTGTCATGAATATAGACACAAAAATCTTCAACAAAATCCTAGCCAATATACTCCAACAACATGTCAGAAAAATAATACATTATGATCAAGCGGGCTTCATACCAGGTATGCAAAGACTATCAAGCATCACCTAAAAGGTACAAACAGCAGAAGATAAAATAGATGAATGGGACCTTCTAAAAATTAATTTTTTATGTGCTTCAAAAAACTTCCAAAAGAGCAAAAAGAGAACCTACAGATTGGGGGAAAATATTTGTCTATGACATACCTGACAAAGACTTATCTCTAAAATTTATAGAAAAATTCAACACCTCAGCAACAAAAAGACAAAAAATCCAATGAAAAATTTGGCAGAAGACATGAATAGACACTTCACCAAAGAAGATATTCAGGCAGCCAACAAACACATGAAGAAATGTTCATGATCATTACCCATTAGAGAGATGCAAATCAAAACAACAATGAGATACCATTTCACCCCAGCAGGAATAGCAAAGTTCAATACAGAAAATAAATGCTGGCCAAGATGTGAAGAGATTAAGACTCTCATACACTGCTGGTGGGGACTGTAAAATGATACAGCCACTGTGGAAATCAGTATGGAGATTCCTTAAAAAGTTGGAAATAAAATACCATTTTATCCAGAAATCCCATTACTAGGTATATATCCTAAAGACGTGAGAAGGAGGACACAAACACCCATATTCTTCACAGCACTATTCGCGACAGCAAAGAGATGGAAACAACCTAAGTGCTCATCAGCAGAGGAAGGGATAAACAAACTATGGTACATACACACAATGGAATACTAAGCAACAGTAAAGAATAATAATGAATCTGTGAAATAAAACATGGGTTAACCTAGAGGACATTATGTTGAGTGAAATTAGTTAATCAAAATAGGACTAATATGGTATGAGACCATTACTGTAAAAAATCAAGGAAAGGTTTATATATGGAAGTAAGCTTTCTTTACTGGTTACCAGGGATGGGAGGGGAGAGTAGTGAAAATTGTTAGATAGGTACAGACAAGTATTGATTTGGGTGTAGGGAAGGGCAATGTACCAAATGTGAGTGATCAATACAGTGGCATTGAGGAAGAGGAAGACAGAAAGAGGTACATGGGAGGTACAGACAACAAAGATGAACCCTTTTGCATGTACAGTACTGTGTTGTCAGTGATGGCAAGCATT
>NW_006921735.1:1307449-1313995 GCF_000298275.1 Orycteropus afer afer
ACAAATATGGATCTCTTCCAGTCAGTTGGCCAGGTAGCTGTCTTCCAAATTTCTTGGCATAACCGAGTGAGTGCCTCCAATGGGGCATCTGTTTGTTGAAATATCTCAATCCATATGGCATAACATACTATACAAAAACATTATTCTACATCCTACTTTGGTGAATAGCAACTGAGGTCTTAAAATTTTTCAAGCAGCCATCTAGATGCAATGATGGGCCTCTCCTGGTCCACAGCAAAGAAGAATGAAGAGAACCAAAGATAGATGGAAACAATTAGTCCAAGGGACTAGTAGACCATGTGATCCTCAGCCTATATGATCGTGAGTCCAGAAGAATAAGGTGGTGCCAGGCTACCACTGTCAACTGCTCAGAGAAGGATCAGTGTAGGAGATCCTGGATACAGTGGGAGAACAATGTGAAGCAAAACTCAAAATCATGAAAAAAAGACCACGTTTGCTGGTCTGATGGAGCCTGGTGAGACCCCCAAGACTATGGCCTTCAGGTCGAGGACTGAACTCATTCCTGTGGCTTCCAGCCAAATATAAAAGCATATGGGGTGAACATTTCCATCAGGTAGATACACTCCATGGAGCAATCAATCTATCAATCATGGGAGAACAGAAGGGCAGTGTTTGCACAGGGAGATAGCTGGGGTGGGGGATGCATGGGAGAGATGAACATGGGGAAGAGCTAACCACGAGGAGGAAGTAGGAAGAGAGCTATGGGGGATTGTGGGAGATTGCAGGCAATGTCATGAAATACAGGGTGTAGGAAATGCTGTGTGGAAAACGAATTTGCTCTGTAAACTTTCACCCAAATCACAATAAAAATTTAAAAAAAAAAAACCAAAAACCTCCTCACAGATCAGTGGAAAAGCTCAACAGGGGAGAAAAAAAAAAGACAATGATCAGGAAGAGGTTATTCATGAAAGAAGAATTAAAATGGACCTATATGACTATTTTAAAGCGGTTAATTCACTAGGAATCACATAAATGAAAATTCAAACACTGAGGTATCATATTTCTACCTATGCAGTTGGTAAAACTTAAAAAACTGTCTTGTTTTACAACACAATGGTGTAATATAATGACAATTGTGCAGAGTAGTGTGTCTTCTCACATACTGCTGGTAAGCAAGTAAAGGGATTATCGATGGGGTAAGGTGAGTAGTAGATGGGTAAAGTTTTGCAATACATATCTAAAGTTTTAAAAAATATTCTTATACTTAGACTAGAGATTCTAGTAGTTGATCTTAAGGAAACAATTATGTGCCCATGTTGTAAGCTATAAACATTTGAAAAACATATGAAATAGTTTACTAATAATAGTTTCTGACTCATGGTAACCCTATAAGACAGAGCATAACTGCCCCAAAGGCAGTAGTTTTTTTCTGGGTAAAAGGTTACCTTTTCTTAGTTGCAGTTTTGTTTTTCTGTAATGAACATGTCCTATTTTTACTTTTAAGTAATGACTATTTTAAATATAGTTGCATATGCATATTCTATAGAAATATTGTATTTGTTTAATAATTACAATGTCACAAGCACTGTTCTAAGTGCTTTATACATATCAACAATATGAAATAACAACAACCCTATGAGGTAGGGTTGTCCTTATTTTATAGATGAAAAACTGATGTAGAAAGGCTAAGTGACTTACCCAAGGTCACACAGCTTATAGACAGTAACAAAGCTAGAATTTAAACAAATATTTTGCCTTGAAGCAATAGTATTTTTTCTCCCATTCTCTTCAGTTATATGCTTTTGAGAAAAAAAAAATACACTGAGATGAGTATAAAAGGAAATCTGCCTTCTTTTACAGTGTTTCTTAAAATAAATTCATTTAGTTACAGGGAGCTCTGCTGGCATGGTGTCTAAGGCATTTGACTGCTAAGCAAAGGGCTGGCTGTTGAAACCCACCAGACACTCAGTGGAAAGAAGATGGGGCAGTCTACTTCCATAAAGATCTACTGCCTTGGAAACCCAAATGGATCGCTATGAGTCAGAATCTACTCGATGGCAATGAGTTTGTTTGTGGTTTAGGGCCTTATTACAATTTCCTAATAACTTTGACAGCATGAGGGATGATAAAGTCCCATTGTCTTCCAACTACCAAATCACCTTTCAAAATTGCCACTTACTTTAAAATCTCTCTCTTAAAATATGTGCCTGATTCCCAATTGATCCTAAATTCTTTAACCTGCCTGTCTTTTTAACATAACTTTCAAAAGCCCAACCCTATCCACCATTCTTTACATCTTTCTAATAACAAAACTCCCCATTTTTATCAAAATGGTGTACTCATTTTTCTTTTGTATTTCTGTCAGTGTCTACCTTCCCATTATTATTATTATATTTTTCCCTTCAGTGAAAGATCTCTTTTCATCATTGTCGTATATAAAAAACCTTACCCATCCTTCATGGGATGGGTAAAAAAAAGTGCCACCTCCCCAGTGAATATTGCCTGATCCTTCCAGATGGAAATAACTATATGTCACAATAATTATTCCCTAGGCTTCAGGAATTGACAGCACACCCATTGAGATGTTTCAACAAATGGATGCAGAACTGAAGGTGTTTACTCATTTATGCCAGAAAATTTGTAAGAGAGCTATCTGGCCAACTGACTAGAAGAGATCAGGTGGTCCAACAGAATATGTAAATTATTGAACAATGTCATTAATATCACATGCAAGTATTTTCTGAAGATAATTAAAAAGCAGTTGCAACAGGATATTGACAGGGAACTTCCAGAAATGCAAGCTGGATTCAGAAGAAGATGTGGGGTGAGAGATATCATTGCTGATGCCAGATGGATTTTAGCTGAAAGCAAAGAATACCACAAAGATGTTTATCTGTGTTTTATTGAGTATGCAAAGGCATTAGACTGTGTGGATCATAACAAATTATGGACAACATTGAGAAGAATGGGAATTCTAGAACACTTCATTATGCTCATAAGGAACCTGTAAGTAGATCAAGTAGTTCCAACAGAACAAGGGGTTTAAAGTCTGACAGGGCACGCCTCAGGGTTATATCCTTTCACAATTCTTGTTCAATCTGTATGTGAGCAAATAATCCAAGAAGCTGGATTATATGAAGAAGAATGTGGCATCAGGATTGGAGGAAGATTCATTGTCTTATTGTACTGGGTGCAATCTGCTGCTAAAGACCTCTTAAAAGGGTTGAAGAGCAAAGATGTCACTTTGAAGACTAAGGTGTGCCTGACTCAAGTCATGTTATTTTCAATCACTTCATATGAATGTAAAAGCTGGACAATGAATAGTCTGCAATATAGATTGCACCTCAACCTGAAGAAAATGAAAATCCTCACAACTGGACCAATAAGCAGGATCACAATAAATGGAGAAAAGATTGAAGTTGTCAAAGATTTCATATTACTTGGTTCCACAATCAACACCAATAGAAGCAGCAGTCAAGAAATCAACATTGTATTGCACTGGGCAAATCTGTTGCAAAAGACCTGGTTTAAAGTGCAGAAGTGCAAAGGTGTCTCTTTGAAGACTAAGGTGTTCATAACCTAAGTCATGGTATTTTCAATTGTCTCATATGCATGTTAAAGCTGGACAATGAGTAAGGAAAACTGAAGAAGAATAGATGCCTATGAGTTGTGGTGTTAGTAAAGAATACTGGACTGCCAGAAGAACAAACAAATCTGTCCTGGAAGAAGTGCAGCTGGAATGCTCCTTGGAAGCAAGAATGGCCAGACTTCATCTCACCTACTTTGGTAATGTTGTCAGAAAAGACCATTCCCTGGAGTAAGATATCCTGCTTGGTAAAGTCGAGGGACAGCGAAAGGAGGAAGACCTTCAATGAGTTGGACTGACACAGTGGCTGCAATGATGGGCTCAAGCATAGCAAGTATTGTGATGGTGCAGGACCAGGCAGTGTTTCATTCTGCTGTACATAGGGTCACTATGAATCGAAACTGATTCAACAGCACCTAACAACAGCAACAGCAACAACAACAAACATCTGAACTATCTCTTTAAATCCTTTATGTTGTTGCTATTTTTCTTTATTTTACTATTCCTTTCTTGCATCTTCTCTTGCCTCTCCTCAAGAGCTTGAACACACACAAACACACACACACACACACACACATGTTCATACAAACAGCTAGTTGAATTTTACATTTTACTTTACCCTTGATCACCTTTCTCATATATGGTCTAGAATTTGTTGAATGAATATTCCCAGAAAGCAATTATGTGCTAATAGAAAACAGAAGATAGAGTTGAGGACTAAAACCCAGGACCCTCTCAGATGCACGCATATTCTCACAAATGTCACGTTTTCTAATGCTGCCCTTTAGTCAATGTGTGAGGGTTGAAGTTCCCTAGAAGAGTCACAACAGGTCTTGCCTGGCAGCTGGACTGCTGAAATTTGATTTGAGGAACACCGGAGTATGAGGGAGTAGGACCTGGCCAATCAAGGAAACTAAGGAATATGTATAGAAAGCTCAATTCTTGACATGTTTTCTGTCATGTTATAGATTCTGGGGCTGGAGAAAGGAACTAGAGATGCATTAATTGTCCCATTGACAGCAACATTGTTCGTGCAATTAGGTTAATGAATATTTACCTAGCAACAACTTATGTTCCAGTCACTGTCCTAGATACTGTCTATAAATCTGTTGCCTCTTTATTTGATTCAAGTTGCCCACTGTGTGGCTAAAATTAAACATCCCCTGCCATCTTTCCACCCTGAGAAAAACTAAGCAACAATTTGCTCTTAATGGGTCTTAAACAAATATCCCTTTGACAGCAATGGGGGAAAAAAAAACCTTCCAAAATTAAGTAATGTCAATTAAATAATTCTTAAAGATAATTATGCTCCTTTGGGTGAAATGTATGTGGTATGAACTAGTTGGAGATTTCATTTTACCTTGTATTTTTTTCAACGTCAATAAACTAAAGCCAATAGGGAACCAGAACTTAGGAAAGCTGTATGCCTAGACCCAATAGTCAATTATTATTATTTTTTACAACTGGTCTTATGGTAATATATTCCTCACTAGGAGCCCATTTATTTTCCTTCTCTCTGGAAATTGAATGAAATAGTAATGAATATAAAACTGAAAAATACATTATGGCTAAATGTCAGCCAACACTTAAGAATGATCAATTCATAAACAATTTTAAAGTCAGCAGTTACAATTTATTTTTAGAACAGGCACCCCCCACAAGCATACACATGGCATTGCTAGTGGTATTTTTCCTTTAAAAATGCATAGATTTTATTTTAAAAGTATGTGCATTTTCTTTATAATGTTTATAGATACATTTTTCTTATATTGCTTCCAGTTTTAAATAAATGTTATAGTGATGTCTCCTGCATCAAATCATAGTGGATATTAGTTTTATTGTATCACCATTTCACTACCACACCTGGATTTGTTATTGTTGTTAAAGATCTAAAAGGCATAATTCATGACGAGGTAAGTGAACATTTCTAGAGAGATTTCAGAGTCAGTAAAATTTGATGTACAATAAATAGGTTTTCAATCCTCAGAGAGCTCTGTCCTTATTACCACACTAAACCCATACTGGCTTTTAAATAAACGTTGGTGTTCACAAGCAGTATTCTTGTTCATTAATTTTTTTAGTTTCCAGCATAAGCAATGAATTCCATGGTAAAATAATCCTTAATAATACATATAGTGCATCAAGGTGACTGACTCACCTTGATTCAAACCTACCCTAAAGTTAGGTAACAAGCTCTGTAACAACTCCCAGCGGCATTAGACAAGTAAAGTGAATTGGTGAAATTGATTTGCCCAAACTTCAATAGTTATCATTTATCTTCTAAAATGGATTTTGCCGGGATTTACACCCACCTAACTATCCACTTTCCCACACACTCTTTACTACATAATATGATTTTGATCACATATTGTCTAAACCCTGAGGAGAATAAAACTCACAAAGAAGTTAAAATGTAATTTTTTATGACACATAGATACACCATGGGAGCTCTGGTGACGTAGTGCCCAAAGCATTTGACTGCTAAACAGAAGCCTGGTGGTTCAAACCCACCAGCCACTCCTTGGAAGGAAGATTGTTGTTGTTGTTGTTATGTGCCGTCAAGTCAGATCCGATTCATAGCGACCCCTCCTTGGGTTTCCAAGGCCATATCACTATGGAAGTAGATTGCCCATCCTAGGAATGGCTGGTGGGTTTGAACTGCCAGCCTTCTGGTTAGCAGTCAAGTGCCTCAGGAAGGAAGATTGGTCAATCTATTTCTGTAGTGATACTGCCTCGGAAACCCAAGGAGGGGTTGCAATGAGTCGGATCTGACTCGACGACAGTGAGTTTGGTTTTTAGTTTGAGACACACCATAATATGTGTTCTCACAAATTAACCCCATATTTTTTCTTTCCCCCTGACTCCCAGCCATATTCACTCTAAAACAGGGCAAGTTTTACTTTTTGTCATACTCTTCCATGAGAAATCATTGTTCTTATTTCCTTCAAGAATCTTAGCAATGTTGTTGTTGTTGTTGTTAAGTGCCGTCGAGTCGTTTC
>NW_006921735.1:1318004-1334852 GCF_000298275.1 Orycteropus afer afer
GTGCTTACCTTGCTCCCGAAGACCTGGTCCCTCTCGGTAGGGTAACAAGGGAACGTGTTCAGTGCAGATAAGTGAGTAAGCACAAGCCCGCCTTGTTTCAGTGCCTATGCTTAGCAATAGATTGGCTGATATAAACAAGCTCTTTAGATTCTTAAGAAATGTTGCTTTTTACTTATTTGTTTATTTTTCTTTTTATCTGAATTCAAGAGAAACTGAGATATGCTATGGATAGTTTCACCCAAGCAACCGAAATCATAGATTACAGTGCGTTGATATTGATTTAGCCCTTGAAGAGTCCTTTAAGTTTAGTTATTTTAAGAATAGAATTTAAAAAAACTCAACTGTTCTTCTTTGTAGTTTTCTAAAAATCACTATATTCCAGAGTATAGACTCCAGAAAAAAGGAAAAATACAGTCCATGACCACATTTCCTCAATTTGTAGCAGGAGTTCCATTAAAAAAATCCAGTAATCAAATTTAAATCTAACTTGAATCTAAATTGGGTACATTCAAAAATTCATTTTATCAGTTGTACTTGCCATATTTGGAATGCTCAAAAATCATGACGTGTTGGACAGCACAGTTAGGAAACACCTGCCTCCTTGCAGAAAGCTATGTTTGACTGCACTATAAGCCATATTGCAGTTCTTCTTTCACTAGTGATGAATCTAAAGGCTTGCTAAACTTCATGATTTCTTTTTAAACAGACCAAACTATTTTAGAACTTAGTTAATCCAAAAGTATTCAAATGCACTTACCGACTTGGCAATGTTGATGACATGATCATTGTGGCACAGTGAATTACTTCATATAGCCCTTCTAGCCAAAGTCTTCCATTTTGTGATGGCTTATAAATCCTAGCCTTTATGCCCGTGGTTATGGTCCTGTTTTGGAGTGAGTTGTCTATTATGCTAATGAGGCAAGGTTAGGGTGCCTATCTTGAGTTACCATTTTACTGGAGGGTATGACTCAAGTCACCACTTTTCACTGACTTACTGAAGTCATGCCCTTATTTAAGTCACACCTATTATCTCACAAGAGATAAAAGGAGAGAGAAGCGAGCAGGGGACAGACAAAGAGCAGAGCACATCCTTTGGACCCAGGGTCCCTGTGCTGGGAATCTCCTAGATCCAGGAGACAGAGAGCGGTAACATCAGAGACAGTGAGAGACAGTGAGAATCAGCAGCAGAGGCAGCAGAACCAGGAGATCGGCATGAGATAGTACAGTGGGATTCCAAGCTCATGGAGTGAGAAAGCTGAGGACCTTTTTTTGCAGGAGGCTTGCTGGCAGAATAGGGTGCCACTGGGCATTTGTCAATGGACCTAATTTTGCCTACCCATGGAGCTAGAGCTGAGTGCCTTTGGGTTGAGGTTTCCTGGCAGAGTGGGATGCCTCTGGGAACTGCTCTGCAGAGCTAAAGAGCTTTGTAACACTTGCCCAAGCAGGGCAAAGGCCAGGCTGATGGGTTGAGGGCCAGAAAGAGACCTGCCTATAGGCATGGCTGAGAAGAGGCTGTCCTGTTCAAAGAGCTGTATCCTGAGCATTCCTGATCCTGAATGGTAAACTATTACTTCCCTAACAAACTCTGTAACTATGAGTATGGTCTGTGAGTTCTGTGTGGCCATTGCAATGAATGATTGAACACAGCAGAGAAGTACAAAGTGCCATAGGGGGGACAGCTGGTGTGAGAACTGGTAAAATGTTTAGAGAGCGGAGGCATGTCTGACCTCCACCTCATAGGAATCAGCCTTGGGCTGTTGATGTTGATAATTATTTTCCTTCTTCTCCTGAAGTTAGAAGAGGTCAGAGGATGCCCCCATGCCCTGTTGACAACCATGAATTGCTGCTTTTAGTCTCAACATTTTCTGACTAGAAAGCTTGTTGTTTTCCAAATTCATTCCCTAAAAGAAAGAAAACCGTCACAATGAAAAAGAGCCATTCTCTGAATAGAATCATTTTATTGTGCCATTTGAAAAGATCAAGATTAAAAAGTATTTTGGTAACCAATGGCATAATCGACATAACTCACATTTATATTTTCTTTGTGTAATGCTCTATGTTGTTGAAAATTGATACATTATTGTTATTTATTCTGTGAAGTAAATGTTTATTGCTTTGCCCACTAAATGAAACATGTCTAACAAAGAAGAAAATCAATGCCTCAGGGAGTTTTAATCTTACTAACAGATAAAATAATAATATGATATAAAAGCTATTCTTGTCAATGATGGTGCTTAGGGAGGGTGTTTATTGATTTTGAACACAAAAATGGGAGGGGGTGGCATTGACTTATAAATTGAAGCTTTACTAAATGTGTAGATAATACAAAGAAAGAAAATGACACTGGAGGATAGGTGAGTCTCTTCTTGCTAGCACAGAAAAGAGCCCAGAAGAGAAGAAAGCACAGAAAGAACTTGGAAGAGAGAAGAAATACTTGATTTTTTTTGGAGGTGGGGAGGGAACCCTGGACAGAGGTCAGGGAACAAAACATTTTTGTTTTCTGCCAAAATCTTTGCTACAAATCCATTTCAACAAGGGGCAGTAAATATATCCCACTGGTCAAATTCAGTCGGCCACCTCTTTTTGCACTGCCTGGAATATTGCAATGTTTTTCATGCTTGCAAATGGTTGAAAATAAAAGTCAAAAATACATGACACCTGAAAATTATATGGAATTACATGAAGTTGAAATGTTAGTTTTGATCATTAAAATGCTTAGTAGTTATGACAAGACCTATGACTTGCAAAACCTAAAGTGTTTACTACCTAGACCTTTTCAGAAAGGTAGCTAACTTTTGTCCTTTTAGGTTTTTTTTTTTTTTTTTTCCTTTGCTGGTTCTCAGAGCTGCTTTAAAGGTTGGGTCAGAATGAGAGGTGCCAGGGGCTCAAAGTCTCAGGGAAGAAATAAAAGTTTAAAATGTATTATCCATTCATACACATTTCCCCAGAAATTTCCTCATCTACTTTGTAGACGAGACAGCGCCCTCCAGTGGAAATTTGAAAGAAAAAATCCTCAACCCCCCCGGCCTGTTGCTGAGAAAGTTTATGGCCAATGTGAGCAAATGTCTGATTCAACTGGGCCATCAACCTGGAATCAGCAAGATGAAGCCTACAATTGCAGTCAGCTCAAATTTAGACTACAGGCTTCAATATGGATTACACCTGCATATAAAGAAAACTAAAATCCTCACAACTGGACCAATAAGCAACATCATGATAAATGGAGAAAATTGAAGTTGTCAAGGATTTTATTTTACTTGGATCTGCAATCAACACCCATGAAAGCAGTAGTCAAGAAATCAAATGATACATTGCACTGGGCAAATCTGCTGCAAAACACCTGTTTGAAGTGTGCACATAAGAGATAGATGACAGATGCTAATACCAACCAGTGTATCCACAATATTGCATTACCATTAACACTAAACACGAGGCTACAGATAAACACATAAACATCTGAGAAGATCAGATGGGGGTCAGTGAACAGGAGTATACTCTAGACCAAGGATAGATTCAGCTCAGGCCAATCTTGCACAGATACAAGTGATACAAAATACCTGCAATCCTTACAGAAACAATAGAAGACAGACATAGAGCAATCCCTTACAGACAGCCAGACACTGTGGGAGAGAGACCCAACAGATCTACAGTCTCAGGACCATAGTACTGGGGGACACCAGACTCAACTGGCACAACAAAATACATAAAAGTCTTGTTCCTCATCCTACATTGGTGAGTAGCAACTGAGGTCTTAAAAGCTTTCAAGTGGTCATCTAAGATGCAGCTAATGGTCTGCTATCACTGGAAGCAAAGAAGAGTGCAAAAACAAACAAACAAACAAACAAAAAAACTAAAACCCAAGGGCATTTGGAAGCAATCAGCCATAAGACATCATGGCCCTTGAGACCAGAAGAACTAGATGGTGCCCAGACACCAATGCCAACCACTCAGGAAAGGATCAAATCTGGATTTCCTGGATAGAGTGGGAGGAAAAATGTGGAACAAAATCCAAAAACTCAATAATGACCAGAATTACTGGTTGGGTGGAGTCTGGTGAGACCCCCAATACTATGGCCCTGAGATACATTCTGGGCCTGGAATAAAACTCACTCTCAGGGGCTAGGTCTCAGTCCAATGATAAACAAGATGTACACACAGACCACTCAACCCAGGGTGATGCATCCACATACTCTATGGAAGTGCATCCTCTGGAGCAATCGACCACAGGGCAGCAGAGGGGCAACATTCACATGGAAGAAAGGCAGGAGGCACAGGAGTGCATAAGTATGAGGGACACGGTGGGGGGAGGGGGGGTTACTGGGCAGGGAGGGGAGGAGACTGGGTTAGGGTTGGGGATGGTATGGGAAGTGAAACTAAATGTACATGTAATGTTGAATGTAAAACAAACTCTGCTCTGTAAACTTGCACCTAAAGCACAATAAAAAAAATTAATAAATAGAGTGTTTAAAAGCAAAGATGTCACTTTGAAAACTAAGGTGTGCCTGCCCCAAGCTGTGGTATTTTCTATAACCTTATATGCATGTGAGAGATAGACAATAAATAAGGAAGACCAAAGAAGAATTGATGCATTTGAATTGTGGTGTTGGTGAAGAATATTGACTGTACCATGAACAACTAGAAGAATGAACAAATCTGTCTTGGAAGAAGTACAGCTAGAATGTTCCTTAGAAGTGAGAATAGCCAGATGTCATCTCTTGTACTTTGGTCATGTTAGAAGGGACCAGTCCCTAGAGAAAGATATCATGCTTGGCAAAGTAGAGGGTCAGCAAAAAAGGGGAACACCCTCAACAAGATTGATTGATCCAGGGGCTACAACAATGGGCTCAAGCATGGCAATGGATGAGGATGGCACAGAACTGGGAAGTGTTTTGTTCTGTTGTACACAGGGTGGCTGGGAGTTGAAAGCAACTCGACGACACCCAACAACAATAATACTTCAAAAAACTCAAACTCACTGCCATCGAGTTGAACTCGACTCATAGCGACCTCTCCTTGAGTTTCTGAGGCAGTATCACTATGGAAGTAGATTGCCCAAACTTCCTTTCGAGGAGTGGCTGGTGGGTTTGAATCTCCAGCCTTCTGGTTAGCAGTTAAATGCCTTAGGCACTATGTTGCTAGAGCTCCTACAATAATACTTAGAACCTGAATATATATGTTTAGCAATAAGAAGCTCTGGTGGCACAGTGCCTAAGGCATTTGACTGTTAAATAATATGAAATTATATGAAGTCGAAATTTCAGTTTTGATCATTAAAATGTTGAGTAGTTATGACAAGACCTATGACTTGCAAAACCTAAAGTGTTTACTACCCAGCCCTTTTCAGAAAGATAGCTAACTTCCATTCAGGTTGTTCAGGTTGGCAGTTCAAACCCACCAGCTGCTCTGCAGAAGGAAGATGGGGCAATCTACTTCAATAAAGATTTACCACCTCAGAAACCCAAGGGAGGTTACAATGAGTTGGAATCAACTCGATGGCAGTGGGTTTGGTTTTGAGTTTCATGTTTAGCAATATCAAGTTATCTTATTACTTTTAAACTCCCTTCATATACTTTCCAATAAGTTGCTCAAAAATCAGAAAAAGAAAATTGAACAAAGAACTTAAAAAGTGGAAATTATGTGCTAATATGAATGTGAGAAAACATAATTAAAAAATATATATTGGTATTATATCCTGTGGACTACTTTTAGCCTTAATGAGCATAGAGCTTGAAATGTGGCTAGTTAGAATGTAGATGTGTTATAAGTGTAAGAGGGAGCCCTGGTGGCATAGTGGTTAAGTGTTCAGCTACTAACTGTAAGGTCTGAGGTTCAAACCCACCTGCCACTCTACCTGAGAAAAATGTGGCAGTCTGTTTCTATAAAGATTATAGCCTTAGAAAGGCTATAGGGCAGTTCTATTCTGTCCTCTAGGGTTGCTATGTGTCAGAATTGAATCGATGGCAGTGGGTTATAAGTGTAAAATATACAATAGATTTTGAAGAATGAATTTGTTGGAAAAAATGTAAAAACCTTAAATTTTTAAATGATTACATATCAAATGGTAATTTTTTTAGAACATTAGCTTAAAATATATTATTAAAATTGATTTTATCTGCTTCTTTTTCCTAGTTTAATGTGGCCAGTAGAACACTCAAAATCACATCTATAGCTGGCATTATATTTTTGTTGGACATGTGTTAACCAAAACCAAACCAAATTCACTGTCATCAAGTCCATTCCAACTCACATGATCCCCATAGGGTTTCCAAGGTTGTAAATCTTTACAGAAGCAGACTACCTTATCTTTCTTACACGGAGTAGTTGGTGGGTTTGAACCAGTGACCTTTTAGTTAGCAGCCAAATGCCTTTGCCATTGCACCACCACACACCCTTGGATATGTGTTAGAACAATCGAAAACTGAAACATTTGATATGACTGAAATGGTTGACAGTTAGCCACTGCAATGGAAAACCTTAAAAAGGTGGTAGTGTGAAAACTGTGGTTAAAAGTTTAAGAATGGAGAAAGAGTGTTCCAGCAAGCTTGTGAATTAAATGATCTGGGAAAATATGTTAGAAATGTACGTAGCTGATATTAAGAGAGATGTTAAAAATAAAGGTGCTAAAGGGGCAAGGAGGAGGCATCTTCTGACCTCCTCTAATTCCACAAGAGGAAGACCAGTCACCATCAGCAGCCCAAGGCCTGTTCTTATGAGGCCAGACATGCCACCACCCTCCAGCCCTCTTATCACCCTTGACACCAACCATCCCTCCTGGGGCATCCACCAACTCTCTGCTGGGTTTGATGATTTGCTGCAGTGGCCACACAGAACTCACAGATTGTGGGATTTATTAAGGAAGCAACAGGATACAATTCAAGTTCAGGAATGCGATCAGTCTCTCTTAGCCACCCGTCTCTCTCAGCCAGCCATCTCTCTCAGCTGGCCATCTCTCTCAGCCAGTAGTGTCTTTCAGTCTCTCTCAGTAGCATGCCTCTCTCTCAGCAGCATGTCTCTCTCATGTCTCTCAGCATGTACATCTCTCTCAGCAGTGTGTCTCTCTCAGGCAGCAGTCGGAGAGATTCCTTCTGCCTCTAGGAGGGCTCCTTTTGAGCCTGGCAGAGTGGCCACAACCAACCAATCCCAACATCATAGTTCTACACACCTGAGAGAGAGCGGACTTCCCAGAAGATTACTTCATGCTGCTGCAACAGAAATATACCAGGTGGATAACTTAAACAATCAGCTTCTCAGTTGCTCATGGCAAAATAGTAGTTACAAAAGTATGTCTAGAAAAGCCACACCATGTAATTTACTACAGCACAAAAGGTTTCATCATTGTTTTGTGACTATGAGGTAAATGCAAACCAAGAAGAAAAATTTCATAAAAGTTTCTGATATTTCTTAATAAAAACCTCCCCCTCCCTCTAACTTTGAAGCACTTTGTGTTTTTGCTTAGTGGTGTCCAGTTATGTTCTATTGCCCAATAAAACTCATTTCTTTTCTACTCTTAACAGAGTAAGAATTTTGTTCTTCATCATACAGTACTGCTATAGAAAAAATTCTATGCATTTAGAAACAGAAAACAATTAAATGAAAGACAATCCATTTATTCATAAAATTATTCAAAGTTATTTTAGCACATGTACTACATGCTTTATTTTAATAAAAAATACAATGTAAAGTTTTTTTTTTTAAATTACTAAAACCAATTGCTATCAAGTAGATTCCACCTGTTAGCTACCCTCAAGGACAGAGTAGAATTGTCCCATAGGTTTTCCAAGGCTGTGATCTTTATGGAAGCAGACTGCCACATCTTTCTTTCTCTTATGGGGCAGCTGGTGGGTTCTAACCATTGATCTTCTGGTTAGCAGCTGAGAACTTAGCCACTGTACCACCAGGACTCCTTTTTTATTATTAGAAAAACAATTTCCTGTTACCTCCCCACTAAATGCTGAACAAATATCTTAAACAAGCAGTATGGAGGGGCACCAAATTATTAACATGTCTCAAACTGGTCCAGCTGTCCCCAAAATGTTTTTCACACTTGTCTGGATGAAGCAGCCTCATGTATGTAAATTTTTTCTCCTCATCCTCTGACCTTCATGGTGAAGTGAGCATATGTGCTAGGGCCTCTGAGGACTGTGAATTGAAACCAGACCTGTGCAGCCTTGTTTGCAGATCAGTGCCTGTCCAACTTGTATGACCCCTCAGGCTGCAAACCATGCAACCATATTCAATATTAACATCTTGTCTGAGGGGGAAGGTACTCATCTGAATGTTTTCATCAAAGATTCTATAAAACAATCCTGATCAAAAGGGGAGAAATGCAGAACAGAATTTTAAATTCTTACAGAATCCAGACTTTCTGGGGCTATTCAGGCTAGATGAACCCCTGAAACTATTGCCCTGAGATAAATGTTAAACCTAAAATCAAAAAAATCCCCTAAAGAACAGTTTAACTTAACTAGTAAAGAATGTCTGCCCTGAATATTATGCTCTTTTAAGATCTACTCATACAGGATCAAATTGTCAATAGCAACACATTAGATAGGAACCTTAGGGATAGTGAGTTTATGTTAATGGGGAGGAACAACTCAGAAAAGGTGGGGGAGAGAATGGGTGTACAACATGAAGAATGCACTTAATTATACTTGCAGAAATTGTTGAATTGATGTATGTTCTGCTGTATACAGTCTCATCATTATTATTTTTTTTTTTTTTTTGGTAAAAGGAGCAAATGAACTTCTAGTCACAGAAACCAAAAAACAAACCTACTGCCATCAAATCGATTTTGACTCATAGTGACCCCCATTTCCAAGGTGGTAGATTGCCTCATCTTCCTTCCACGGAGTGACTAGTGGTTTTGAAGCACCAACTTTCTGGCTAACACCCAAGTGCCTTCAGCACTGCACCAGGAAAGGGAAAAGCAGAGAAGGGTGAGATTCAGACCTGGAGTCCATTCCTGGGTCTCAGATGAGGAACCTGGCGGCACTGGCTTCCTCTGCAGAAGGGTTGGGCAGTGTAATCAAGGGGGTGGCGAGGGAGAGAAGCTTGTGGCTAGGAAAGAGAAGTGAAAGTCTGGGGCTTTGAAGTCCTACTGTACTGGAAGGGTGGGGGAGGGTTAACACAGATTGAGAAGGCAGGACACTAGAGTTCTAACATCACATCTGCCACTATATCTGGGAGCCTTCACTGAACACCTTGGGAGCTCCTTTTTCTCAAATGAAAAATGCAGAGATTGGATTAGACTAGCTCTGAGATTCCACCTAGCTTGAATGTTCTATGAATAAATTTTGTCTCTGGCAGAGAACACAGTGATGTACACAGCCCTGAGCATGTCACTGAGTTTAAAGGAGACAAAGAGTGTGCCTGCCTGGCACCTGGGCCCGCAAACATAAAATATGTTCTCTGAGGGTTTATTAGGAGCCTGTGATGTGAACCTAAAATGTGGAAAATCCCATGACAATGGGGTACCTTGTCACCCTAAGCAGAAGTAAGCTTAATTTTCCTCACAGCAAGATAATGGGCAATATAATAGAGCCTAACAAAGCAATTTTGAAAACAGGCTTAACACAATCAATTGCCATGGTGTTTCAGTAATTTATTTATAGGATTTAAACATCTTTCCTCCAAAGCCACAATTCCTGCCAGATAGCCTGTGTAATGGACCTAATGCAATAATGGAAACCAGCTCATCCCCTGGCTCTGGCTAGGGTCGCAGCTACACTCCTGCTGAGGTGACAACATTTAGACTATGGTTTCCAAAGAGAGAGCAGAAACACAGCTTTTCTCAGACTTAGGGAGCCACTACTTTTAAGAAATGGTTAGGAAAATCCAGAATATCTCAAATCCTAAGGGAAACTTCAGAGAAGTTTTGCAACATTCCTTTGAGTAAGGGAGGCAGAACTTGCTCCTACCTTCTCTATCCTTAATTGCTTGATCAGAGGCTGTGTGTCTTCGAAGAGGTGACTTTTGTGACACTCACACACAGCTGACACTTACAGCACCATGTTGGGCAGACATTAATTTTTCATTGTGATGACTCTTTAGACAATAGATGCTCTGACATTTTCTAATGAATGTACAAACTGAAGTTCAAGTTAGAACTACAAATTCAAAGTCATGTTCTTTTTCATCCTTTTTGTATAAATTGCCCAGACTTCAAGACTGCATTTCATCTACAGATTTTTTTCAGGTGAATCATGAATGTTTTTAAAAAGGACTTTTGAAATTGTCTTAAATCATTTAAAAACATTGTTTAATTAATTAATTAATTTTTTAAAATATATGTATACATACACACACATATATACTGAAGGGCTTTTATATGTCAGGCCATGTGCTACATAAATCATTCTTTTATTCAAGAAGGAAAGAAAAAGCATCTAAACATGTAATCAGATTACAAAGTGATGAGTGTTCTAATGAAGACAGACACAAAGCAGTCCAGGGACACAGAGTCTGGAAGGTCTATGTCTCCTGCAAAGTGAATGGAGAAACAGGCAGCAGAGGGGAAGGATGGTTTATTTCACAGAGCAGACCTCATCTGAGTTGTGTGTTACTAGTTAAACTAATAAAAACCATTCCTGGCAGCCTGTGAAAAGGTAGAATGTTGGCTCAAGTTTGACAGTGTGTGGGGAATACAAAATAGTTACTTATGTCTATGGTTGCCAGATAGAATGCAGGATGCTCAGTTGAATTTTAATTTCAGAAGAACAACAAACACATTTTTAGCAATTTTTGGCAAGACTTGGGACATACTTAAACTAAAAATCTGGGCTCCCTGCATGTTCACTTGCTCATTCTGGTAAAATGAGTTCTGGTGGCTCAGGGGTTGAGGTTGGCAGTTCGAACCCACCAGCTTCTCCACGGGAAAAAGATGAGGCAGTGTGCTTTCGTAAAGATTTACAGCCTTGGAAACCCTATGGGGCAGTTTTACTCTGTCCTACAGGGTCACTATGAGTCAAGATTGTCTTGATGGCAATGGGTAAAACAAAATTTTAGGAGGATTTGAGTAAAAAAGGAACCTGAAATAACCATTCAGAAGCCAAGCCCCAGTAACAACATGGAGGGAGCTGCAGTCCAAATATCTCATTGGTATCAGACACTTGGTGGCTGGCATTGCCTCTGACATGACTGGGTTGTGATGGATATTTCCTTTACACACTGCCAACATCTCCTTGCTTATTCTGCCTCCAGGTCCTCTCCAAAGCCAGGCACACTCTTTCTTGGATTTTCCCTTTCCAGTTTTACACTCCCTCACTTCTACTTCTAAAGATCAAATGTTTTCCATTTCTTAGGTTCTGCTCTTGGTGACACTTATAGCAAGACGATTCTTATCAACTTATCCCAGAAAGGAAAGACAAATAGTTTCTGATTTATTTGCAATTCACCCATTTTCCTTATTTGGGTATATCCTAGTAGCAGAGATCAGTATGGTTACTGAAAATTTGTATTAGTCACTATACAAAATTACTTGATATAAACCAAATTTGATATTCCAGATGTGAAACTTTATAAATTTAATGATAATTCTAAAACTTTACATGACATCACCAATAAAGATTTGTGAATGTCAAAGAAACTTTTCTAAGCTATTAATAACAAAAGTTACATTTTGATTAATCATGCTAGAGGAAAGACTAAACTATCTTTGCATTCTCTCATATGAAGAGATGACAAAAGAGGACACAGCCAGAAAAACAGGAGCAAAGGTGTTATATACTATGGGAGGGGCCCTGGAGGCGCAGTGTTTAAGCGTTGGGCTGCTAACTAACAGGTCAATGGGTAGAGGCTACCAGATGCTCCGCTGGGAAAGAACATGTGGCAGTCAGCTTCTGTAGACATATACAGCCTTGGAAACCCTATGGGGTGGTTATACCTCTGTCCTATAGGATCGCTAAGAGTTGGAATCGACTCAGGGACAGTGGATTTAAATAGTATGATAGTATTACACAAAATACAAACCCATTGCCATCGAGTCAATACTGACTCAGCATCACAGAGGCAGTAAATTAACAAAACACTGTATTTTTCTCAATTTTGTGATGCATGTGATATTAGTCACCTTTTTTTAAATATGCAATTTGCCATGATTTGTTTTCTTTTTGTAAAGAAATATCCATGCTCATACCTCATATGTATTTGTGATTTTGTATTCTTGTATTTAAGGAGCCATGGTGGTGCAATGGTTAAGCCCTCGGCCGCTAACTGAAAGGTCACTAGATTGAACCCACCAACCCCTCCTCAGGAGAAAAGATGACAGCCCAGGAAAGCCTGTGAGAGAATTCCACTCAGTCATATAGGGTCACTATGAGTCAAAATCGATTCAATAACATAAAACAACAACAAAAACATTCTTTGATTTAAAGAAGACTGTCCAAATAGTCTATCCTTCAAGCTTCACAAAACCCAGATCCACTTCTGCTTATACTTTTACAGTTTTTTAATACAATAGAAAACAATTTAATTAGTATCCCAAAATAACCAATTTGGTATAGGCCTTGCTCAAACGGGAGTTTTTTAGTTTTATGTTATTTCTTATGGACATATAAACAAAAACATTGACCAAAGTAAAATATGGGGTTATCTATGATTTCAAACTACTTTTTAACATGGAAAAATGCATTAGTTTAATTTTGTTTTGGCCCTAAAATTAAAAAAAAAAATACACTGAATCTCAGATAGAAGAACATTTTACAAATACTTTTCCAAAGGACTGATAGTTTAAATAATCCCTTAGGGTTTTACCTATTGCCTCCTGCCATCAAGTTTAGAAGATCCCATAATTACTCTTCATGCAACAGGTTGAACATATAAAGTAACAATTTGGAGGCTGATATAGAGCAATAGAGAATAGGAGTTTAATTTTTATGCATCATTTCTCCAGGAAAACACATCATGAAGGGAAATAGCTTGAATAAGTTCAGTGAGGGTTGCCATTTAGTTAATTAACTTAACCATTTTCATTAGCAGATTCAATATTGACTTTAGAATAACGTCTGCTTAATTTCTTTCAAGTAATGAATAGGTATGAAAAATTGTCAAAGGTAAAGTAAAAATTAAGTTAATGTTAGGTGAAAAAATAAAAATTGGGTTACTGAAATATGTCAAAAAATTATATATAAACTTATATTTGATTGCAGTGCATTCCTCCAAACTTTCAAGATATGACCTTGGCATAGACACATTATTTCAGCTGCTTAGCACAGGATTTGTAATAATCTCAATTTTATAAGAAAGCGCATTTTTAAATCGGTTGGAGAAGACTAAAACAATGCATAAATCCAATGCACTGAATATAATTTTCTGCTTCAATTGACAATCTAGGCTTTTGAAAAACAGGCTTACTTTTTAACCTTTTTTGGCCATATTCATTTTATGTGTCTTCATGTTAGAATACATAAAATCAGCAGGCTCCTATTGATTTTTGGAGGGAGAAATCTCATCTGTAAGACTGAAAGTGAAGTCCATCAAAACCAATTGAGGAACAAATATGTGATGAAAATTGAAGAAAGTAATAACATAAAAAAATAAAGGGGAAATATGAATACATTTCTGAAATAAACAGTAAATAAAATTTGGCTTCTTTTGTCTCTAAGAGTTAAAAGCCTGAAAGGCCTACAAAATAATTTTTAAGTAATTTTTATTATCACAAACATATTCCATAGAGCATGGTTTATTTACTTAAGCATAATTTTCTTAACCAGAGCCCACAGCAAAATCAATTGGGTGGGAGTCTTTTTCTTTTTTTTCTGGTTTTAATATGCATATCCAAACCCCACACCAGAGAATCTAATTCAGTAAATGTACAATGGAGACCTAACGTATACACAAACCTAACTTTTATATTTATGGTTTAGAAATAGAGGTCTAGATTACAGTAGTGCAAACATTCTTTTCACAGTCCACACAAACCACAATGTACTAAGACGATTAGACTACTTCTGTGTTAACATTTTGTTCCCATTATCAATGTCCTTTAACCTCAAATTTACTAAGTTTGAAATTGAAGTCAAGTGTAACGTAGTAAAACAAATAGTTTCAGAGTTGGAAGGTCTCAGTTTAATGGTCTGCTTTCTGACTTTTGAGCTTTCCATCTCAGTTGTGCCACTTAACCACTCTAAACCCTCTTTGGTACGACAGTGCCCATAGTTTTGAAGTACCTACACCATACACTTCTCTGTCATTCTGCTTCCTGATCTGCCATCATCGAATCACTCCCTGCTCCTCTTTTATCTCGAAATACCATGTCTCTTACATTCAGCCTGGCCATTGGCCATTCCCACAGCAACAGATTAGCTTAGGCTTATTGGCTGGGCTATTGGGAATAGCTCAAACTAGCTTGCAGGTCTACTGTCTCTATCTGGTACAATTCAACCTCTGCATTGTCACCAGATTGAACTTTCTAAAATAAAAGTCAGTGCTTAACAGGGAGTCCTGTTCCTCTAGGTGGATTTACTGTTGTTGTTGTCGATGATGTTATGTGCCATCAAGTCGGACCCAACTCATAGCGACCCCTCCTTGGGTTTCCGAGGCAGTATCACTACAGAAATAGATTGCCCCATTCTTCCTTCTGAGGAGTGGCTGATCGGTTTGAACCATCAGCCTTCTGGTTAGCATTCAAGTGCCTTAGGCACTACGCTACCAGAGCTCCCGGTGGATTTACTAGAATGGCTTATATGTGCATACTGGGGAGAGTCACGTGATCCAAGCTCCCCTAGAGATTTTGATGCACTATCTCTGGGGAACATAATGCCGTATACCACGCAGAGCCAAGGCCCTCATTCATGAGGCACTTGATGGGAAAAATAATATAGAAGATCACTTAGCTCCTTTAGGTGACCTGATGATAGAAGCAGTTGAATCTTAATGGGTCAGAGTTGTTTGTGTTCAACAGTCAGTAATGACCATCATTTCCTTTACCCAGAAGATAAAGATTTGACATCTTTAAGAGCCTTGTTTTCTCAGTAGTTAAGGTCTTGGTTGCTAACTGTAAGTTGGTGGTTTGAATCCATCCAACATCTCCGTGGAAAAAAGAACTGATCAATCTGCTTTTGTAAAGATTGCAGCCAAGAACACTCAATGGGGCAGTTCTACGCTGTCACATGAAACCTCTAGAGTCAGAATCAGCTCAATGGCACCCAACAACAAGCTTGGCAGCAAAAGATTTTCAAAGTCCTGCCCAAACATACCTCTCCAATTCTAACACAATCACCTGACAGTGTTTAGGTGCAATTCTACTTGTAGTACTCTTGTAGTGTAGTGTCTAAGGCACTTGACTGCTAACCAGAAGGCTGGCAGTTCAAACCCACCAGCCACTCCTCGGAAGGAAGATGGTCAATCTACCTCCATAGTGATACCACTTTGGAAACCCAAGGAGGGGTCACTATGAGTCAGGTCCGACTCGAAGGCACATAACTACAACATAATAATAATCTTGGGAGCTCTGGTAAAGTAGTGCCTAAGGCATTTGACTGCTAACCAGAAGGCTGGCTGTTCAAACCATCAGCCCCTCCTCAGAAGGAAGGTTGGGCAATCTACCTCCATAGTGATACCACCTCAGAAACCCAAGGAGGGGTCGCTATGAGTCAGATCTGACTCCACGGCAGTGAGTTTGATTTATAATAATCTTGCCCCTTCTCTTGAGCATTTTAAGGCCTACACAAGCTTGTAATAATGTCTTGCTGTGGTTCAAGACCTCCCTTGCCCTGTGGTATATTTGAGAAAATAATTTTTTGACCTTGGGCATGCCCTGTTTATTCTACTCTGTTGCTTTCTGAACTTTCCACACGATTATCTTCCTTGCTAGTCTAGGAGATTATGGATGGTTTATGGAGGACTGTCAGGTTATTCTATGCTCTACCTCACTGTGACCCCTACTCTTTATAAGAATCCAGTTAGCATGGTATCATGCACATGATAAACATTTAAATATTTATTGAATGAATAAACCTAATGTTTTATTTTTCTACTAAACTGATTCATTTTGAAAACTAATATCTCTGTCAATCAACAATCCATCAACTTACTTTAAACTAACTTCTCTTCATTAGAAATGACTCGGAGACTTAGTATCAAATTGGTGATTATTAAGACTGGCAACCTGATAAAATATTCAACCCTTAACTCCTGCTCTCCAAGGTTAATCCCTTAAACCTCTTTTGATTTGTAAAGTTCAGTGAGAAAGTGAACACTGTCTGTCACTCAGCAACATGCTGACCTTAAACAAGGTCAGTTAACCTTGCTGAATCTGTATTTCCTCTTCCCAATAGGAGACAATGCTCTCCTCCTTCGGCTTTTGGTACTTAAAAAAGCTAATGTATTGGGAAGCATTTTGTGCAATATATAGTGGTGGTGTAGTGCCTAAGGCACTTGACTGCTAACCAGAAGGCTGGCAGTTCAAACCCACCAACCACTCCTCGGAAAGAAGGTTGGGCAATCTACTTCCGTAGTGATACTGCCTTGGAAACCCAAGGAGGGGTCGTTATGAGTCGAAATCATCTTGACGGCAATGAATTTGGTTTGGTTTTTTAAACTGTGAAGTTCTGAAAGATTTAGGAGATAAGGGTTCACCTGATGCCAGTGTTAATTAAACCAAAGGGTTGAGGACAGGTAAAACAATATAAGGGCAGTAGTAATTTGCTGATTAGATGATGAAAACTGGTTAACACTCCTTTTTTCTACTAATAAATAAAGGTGCTGAAAAATGTAGCTGATTCTCATATCACAATCATTCAATAATTATTTGTATAACATCATTTAGGTGTCAAGCACTCTAAGTCCAAAACAACTCAAGAATTATATACCTTATATTTCATCCTAGTTCTGCACTCAGGTTGCTTTTCG
>NW_006921735.1:1334952-1335926 GCF_000298275.1 Orycteropus afer afer
TGGTTACATTGAGCACAAGTTTTAAATACAAAGCTATTCCCAGCAAAACAGAATAACTCAAATCTAAGTAATTTAGAGCTTAATGTACACTGTAGAGTTAATCTAATTTTTTCTCTGCAGAGACTATTACCTAGGTTTTTACCTCTCTCAACACCGTTTAAACACTGGTTTATAGAGAAGAATGCTGTTTTTTAGAAATATAGTGTGAACCATATATATATAATTTTAAATTTTCTAGTAGCCACATTAAAAAAATAAAAAGAAACAAGTGAAATTATTTTTTTTAAATATATTTTCTTTGACTTAATATATACAAACTGTTATCATTTCAATCTATACACAATATAAACATTATCAGTTATTTTACTTTTACTTTTGGGTACTAAATTATGAGATCTAGTGAGTAATTTACATTTAAAATAAATCTAAAATTGTCCCAGACACACATTTTTTTTTTTTTTAATTGTGATTTGGGTGAAAGTTTACAGAGCAAGTTCATTTTCCGGTCAATACTTCATACTGATTTTATTTCATGACACTGACTGAAGTCCCCATAATGTAACAGCTCTCTTCCCACAGCCTCCCTGTGGTTACCTTTTCCCTGTGCCCTTCTTGTTTATGCACTCTTGCCCTCTGAGCTACCTCTCTATACAAATGATGCCCTTCTGATCTCCCATGGTTGAGTGTTCCAAGGAGTGTACCTACCTGGTGTCAATGTTCATTTAGCCCTGTCTACTGTCTGGCAGGCAGCCTCAGGAGTGAATTCAGTTCCAGGACTGAAGTGTGACTAGGGGCCATGTCTCAGGGAGTTTTCCCAGTCTCTATCAGATCAGTAAGCCTTGTCTTTTTTATGATTTTGAGTTTTGTTCCACATTTTTCTCCCACTCTCTCCAGGATCTCCTGTTTTGATTCCTTTCCGAGTGGTTGACAGTGGCATCCAGGCACCATCTAGTTCTTCTGATTACACCAGACAC
>NW_006921735.1:1336217-1340386 GCF_000298275.1 Orycteropus afer afer
CATGGAGGACAAGAATTTTCACCATAAAAAATTTTATACCAGTCCCACTCCAAAATGGTACTTAGCTGTTCAAGAAATCTGTGTGAAAATTCATCTGTGAATACTAGAACCAAAGTGAATATAAATCTCTTCTTACACGAGTAAAATATATATTTAATATTTCATTAGAGATGAAAACTAACAATACCATATTTGTCATAGTTTCACAATAAAACTTCATTAGTAGAGGCAAATGTCTTTATCAATATGGTAAGAATTTAGTAACTAGAAAATAAAATTATTACTTCAGTATGGAGTTATTTACATAAATGAGAGCATAAAACCTATTTCAAGGATATGTTTAGATTTCACTAGGAAATAATTGCCACAATATTCTTGGAAAAAAAAAAAAACTTGGCATTGCACGGACACTTATTTTTATTAAAAGAAAAAATACCATATGCTAAACTCTGGAAGTTTAAATTAGCATGATAAATTTTGCATGAGAGTTAAATTAATGTGCATTTCCTATATTTTGAAGGCTAGGTCATTTCAGCCACATAGATTCTCACAGAGAAAATGTATGAGAATCCAGTCTATCATAGTCCAGTTCAAATCATATGGTCATTCTGACTTATGGTAACCTAGTTCCCCCCAGTCTCATATACTTTTCAAAATATGGAAGGATCAATTTCAATTTGAAAACAATAATATTTTTTTTTCACACAAACCATTACTCAAACATTTCCCTAATGCTAAAAATCATGCTTCTATAAACATAGTAGGAGCTCTGGTGGCGTAGTGCTTAAGGCATTTGACTGCTAAGTAGAAGCCTGGTGGTTCAAATCCACCAGCCACTCCTCTGAAGGAAGATTGGGCAATCTACTTCCATAGAGATATCACCTTGGAAACCCAAGGAGGGGTTGCTATGAGTAGGATCCGATTCGACGGCAGTGAGTTTTCTTTATTTATTTTTTTGATAAACATAGTAAAAAACATTTTTTGTTTTTTGAGAATTCTAAAGAATTAGCAGAATTTGCAAATGTCAGTATATAAGGGAAAGAATCTGTGGTGGGCAGACTCTCAGAAAGGCATCCAGTGTTCCCCACCTCCTAATATTGATACACTTGTGGAATCTCTTCTGCTTGAGAATGACTAACACTTGTGATTTGTTTCTAACAGATAGAACATCGGAAAGATGACGGATGTTACTTCTGCAACCAAGCTACATTATTATTGCTTTCATCTTGATAGCAGTCTCTCCCTCTTGCTGGCTTTGACAGGCACACATGCCAAGCAGCAAGCAGCAAGGAACTGAGGCCTTAAATTCAACGTATCACATGGAAGTGAATTTTGCCATAACCACATGAGCTTGGAAGTAGATTCTTCCCCAGGCAAGCCTTCAAATGAGACCCCAGGACTGGCCAATACCTTCACAGCAGCCTTGTGAGAGACCCTAACACAATGGATCCAGATAAACCAAGCCCAAACAGACTCCTGACCCACAGAAACAATGAGATTTTTAAAAATGTATATTATCTGAAGCCACAAAATTTCTGGTAATTTGTTATGCAGCAATCCATCACTACAAGCTTTTGAAGATCAAGTATGATGATATATATATAAATGAAGTTGTGGTGATATACGGTTTTCAGTACAGGAATATTGCAACTGTAGGAAAGGGGTGTATTTTAATAACTTAGTTGGAAATAGCGGCTACTTTTAAACTGATAATTTCAGAAAGAAGAGATCAAACATGTTCATTATATTCACTCAATATACAGTCAGCTCTCTGTATCCAAAGGTTCTGTAGCCAGGATTCAACCAACTGCAAATCAAAAATATTCGGGGGCCAGGTAAGAAAAGCCCATCCTTCAAAAGCTAAGAGAAAGGATAAAGTACTATTTACATAGTATTTACATTATAATAGGCATTATACGTAATCTAGAGATGATTTAAAGCATACAGGAGAGAGGATGTGTGTAGGTTATATGCAAATAGTAAGCCATCTTTAAATAAAGGACTTAAGCATCCTTGGATTTTGGTATCCATGTGGGTCTTGGAACCAATCCCTGTGGATACTGAGGGATGACCATATTCATTCAGATGAAATGAGGATGAAAAAAAAAATTAAAATTTCCTGCATTGGCTCACATTTGTAAAATTCATTCTTAAATTTTCAGTAGAACAATGATTAAGATGATGAGTAATATTGTCAGTCCTCTAGTGTTTTTTTCAGCATCTTGCATTTCAAACAGAAAACTTAGCTTTCTGTTTTTGTGATTGCAAATGGTCCTTCTAAAAATTCTCCACAACTTTATATAGAGATGAATGCCTGAATCTGTTAAGTGTGCTTTAAGGTAAATGATGCTTCAGAATCATTCAGAATCATCTCCCTCGCTCTCTTTTTTCTAAGATAGTTCTTTTGCGTTATAAAAAAGGAACATTTCTTACCCATTTTCTAAATTAAGCACCTTTTTAATAAAAAAACATGCTTCTCATAATCACCCCTTTAAAAAAAATCAGTTTCATTGTATGTTTCTCATTCAATTTTCAAAAAGTCAAAATTTGATCATCTCATAATAATAATCAAATCATAATTGGCTGCTAAAATACAAAAACAAATTTACTAGCTTTCTAAAATTTAAATTGGCATGAATGAAGATTTGTCATGAAGAGATTGAGCTGGTATATTATTTCTAGAATATCAGTGAGCTCTGCGCTTGAGTTTGAATTCTAGATGGTAAGTTGCCAAAAAAATGAGGTATCTTTTTAGCAGCTAAAAAAGATGAGTGATTGAGGAAGAGATTGCTAAAAGTTGGCATTAGAATTCAATCAATCACCATATCCGAAGGATATTGGTTCTATTTCTAGTTAGGAACCAAGCTCTAGAGGAGTGAGTATGACACTTCTTATGAAGAAATAAAGTCTGCCTTTTTTGTGAATAGTTCTGGTGGCATTTCAAGGCATGTGACTGCTAACCAGAAGACTGGTAGTTCAAACCCACCAGCCACTTCTTGGAAAGAAGATTGGGCGATCTACTTACATAGAGATACCACCTCAGCAACTCAAGGAGGGCTTGCTATGAGTCGAATCGATTCGACGGCAGTGAGTTTGGTTGTTTGGAGTTTTCTGTGAACAGGAGACTTTCACTACACCACCAGAGCTCCTGTTCACAGAAAACACACATAAGGTGAACATTTGCACCAGGTAGGTACATTCCTTAGAACAATCAACCATAGGAGATGAGAAAGGCAGTATTTGCACAGGGAGATAGGTCAGAGGGCAGGAACACATAGGAAAGAAGGACACAGGGAAATCATAACCACAGGAAGGTAATGGAAGAGATCTATTACATCATGAGGATTGCAACCAATGTCATGAACGAAATGTGTATGAACTGCTGTGTGGAAAATGAATTTGCTCTGTAAACTTTTACCAAAATCACACATTCACACACAAAAAATGTATTGTGATACATGTAGCCATTATACTTGTCAATGGGAAGTATGTGCCAGCCTATTCAGAAGCTAGAGAGATTTTGACAAGTTTCTGGATGACAATGTCAACCTAAGAACAGTATGTGGATAAATGATTGTGATAGTTGGAGCTATGTGTCAACTTGGCTGGACCCCAGTTCTGTGTGGTTGTTCTCATGATGGAATTGGATGACTGTGTTCTGAGTGGCCAATCTGTTCAGGGGGAGTTTCCCTAGGGGTGTGGCCTGCTTCCACACCCCTACCCAAGGACACCCTGGGAAGAGAGACATTCTTCTGTGGATTGGGATTCTGTTGTGCTGCCTACAACTGTCCGTGAGCGAACAGTCCACCATTTGGCCTGGAAATCTTGGATTCGTCATTCTTTGGAGTCAACAGCAGGTGTACTGCCTGCCAGCCTTGAGCTTCTTGGCCCCTGTGGTTGTGGAAGCTAAGAAAAGCCTCCAGCCTGATGTTTGCTCCAGGGACTTTGGACTTGCCAGATTCTATATGTTTGTGAGCCATTTTCCTAAGATAAATTTCTCTCTTTCTTTATATATGTATAAGTTTTGCTGGTTTTTGTTTCTCTAGAGAACCCAGTCTAACACATTTGGTATCCGGAGTGGTTCTAGAGAGACAAAATCATAAGGATGGGCTTCCTAGATTGGTTCTCCAGTTTGATTAATTTTAATGACACTAGCAACTCTGTGTCTG
>NW_006921735.1:1341421-1343177 GCF_000298275.1 Orycteropus afer afer
TGAGAGGTTAGGAAAGGATCTAATAGTTTATGTGGTTGGCTTCCTGAAGCATGGATTATGCGGTGGCCTACCTTAAGTCAAGTTGAAGTACCAGACCTGCCTTGGTATAATGTAGAAGAAGGTATCCAGAGGCTTAGGGAAATTGGCCTATTAGAATGGATTTATCAGATTAGACCCCTAGAGGCAGAAATGGAGAGTCCAGAAGACATGCCTTTCACCAGTACCATGAGGAATAAATTTGTGAAGGGAGCTCCAGCATCCTTCAAGACTGCTGTGATTGCTATTTTATGTAAACGTGATTTGACAATGGGAACTGCCCTAATTGAACTAAAACACTTAACTATGATGGGGCTGATTGGACCCCACGGTAGTAGGGGCCAAGTGGCAGCACTTAATTGACAAAGGCAAGGTGGGCGTGATTACCATAATGGACAGCAGAGTTGGAACACTAATCAGAATAGTCTGACATGTGTGGAATTATGGCATTAGCTACTTGCTCATGGTGTTCCTAGTAGTGAAATAGATGGCAAGCCTACTAAATATTTACTTTATCTGTATAGACAGAAGAATTCTAGGTCATGTGAACAGCAACCTAGATTGAATTGCCAGAATAAAGAGTCATGACCTCTCAATCAATTCCCAGACTTGAGTCAGTTTACAGACCCACAATCCCTTGAATAAAGGGGAGGCCAGGTCCCTTTGAGGAAGGACCCCACTACATTGCCAAAAATATATAAAGTCACTCTTTCTCCTAGCCTTTCCCAAAGGGATCTGAGGCCTTTTACGAGAGTGATTGTTCATTGGGGAAAAGGAAATAATCAGACTTTTCAGAGATTACTGGACACTAGCTCTGAATTGACACTAATTCCAGGAGACCCAAAGCGTCATTGTGGCCCACCAGTCAGAGTGGGGGCATATGGAAGTCAAGTTATTGATGGAGTCTTAGCCGAGGTGCATCTCACAGTGGGTCCAGTGAGTCCCCGAACCCAACCTGTAGTGATTTCCCCAGTGCCAGAATGAATAATTGGAATAGATATACTCAGCAATTGGCAGAATTCCCACATTGGCTTTCTGACATATGGAGTAAGGGCTATTATGGTAGGAAAAGCCAGGTGGAAGCCACTAGAACTGCCTCTACCGACCAAAATAGTAAACCAAAAGCAGTACCGCATCCCTGGAGGGGTTGCAGAGATTACTGCCACCATCAAGGGCTTGAAGGATGCAGGGGTGTTGATTCCCACCACATCCCCATTTAATTCACCTATTTGGCCTGTGCAAAAAACAGATGGATCTTGGAGAATGACAGTAGATTATCACAAACTTAATCAGGTGGTGACTCCAATTGCAGCTGTTGTTCCTAATGTGGTTTCATTGCTTGAGCAAATTAGTACATCTCCTGGTACTTGGTATGCAGCTATTGATTTGGCCAAGGCCTTTTTCTCGATACCAATTTCAAAAGACCATCAGAGGCAGTTTGCCTTCAGCTGGCAAGGCCAACAGTATACTTTTACAGTCCTTCCTCAGCGGTATATCAACTTCTCAGCAGTATATGTCAAAATTTAGTCTGTAGGGATCTTGATCAACTTTCCCTTCCACAAGACATCACACTGGTCCATTATATTGATGACATTATGCTGATTGGACCTAGTAAAGAAGTATCAATGACTCTAGACTTATTGGTGAGACAAATGCATGCTAGAGGTTGTGAAATTAACCCAATGAAAATTCAGGCACCTTCCACCTCAGTGAAATTTCT
>NW_006921735.1:1346030-1347183 GCF_000298275.1 Orycteropus afer afer
GGTGCCTAAGTCATTTGACTGCTAACCAGAAGGTTGGAGGTTCAAACCCACCAGCCACTCCTTGCAAGTAAGATGGGGCAATCTACTTCCATAAAGTTTACTGCTTTGGAAACCCAATGGGGGTTGCTATGAGTCAGGATCGACTCAATAGCAGTGTCTTTTTCTTTTTTTTTTTTTGTATACATTACATCTGGTAGTTTTATTTAGCTCAATTCAAACATGGGATGTAAGAGAGTGCTAGATCCTATGAAAACATTATGATAAATAATAAATAGTAATAGTTTGTTAGTATTTGCCATTATGTTCATTCTAATTTATTTATTCATAAACGGAAGATTTTCTGGAGTTGATGCAAGTAGGTGATAATTAGATTGTATAAGAAAATTTTACTCCTAGTTACTTCTTGAAGTTGATGGGTATTACGTGGGAAGCATTCCAGAGGAAATAAATTTTTATAGCAAAATACAATAATTAAACTAGCTATAAGCTACATTTTTATGTCTTTCTTCACGCAGATATAAATACTCATAATCAATCAATGAATCAATTTACACAGAAAGAATCAATCGCACCTACCAGGCACCTGGCCTCTTCCTTGCCTCATAATATCCAGAGAAATGGGAAGGAGTCATTGAGGATGCTGCTCTAAGCCACCAGCACAAAACTCAGGTCAACTAAATCAATCAAAGATCTACACCAAGCACATAGTAGGATTCTCAGATCTGCCATAGATGGGTCCAGCTTTCTATTTAATCCTTTCTAGACCAAATTATTTTCTGTTTTGATTTTTTTTGAAACCATGTATTTGCAGTAATAAAAGGCATTTTGAATGATTTTTTTTTTAAAAAAAATTGAACCAATATAGATTTTGATACAATCAGTAGAACACATATGTTCTGAGGGGTCTCTAGTGCTGGGGTAAGGGGGATGATGCCTGTTTCTTCAGATTTATGGAGTTATACATGCCCCACCAGATGGCAGCACATACTGAAAGTGGGACAGCAGCTTCTTAATAAACACCAAAGGCAGAAAATCTAGGTGGGCACTACATATCCCATGGGAGCTCTGGTGGCATAGTGCCTAAGGCATTTGACTGCTAATCAGAAGGCTGGAAGTTCAAACCCACCAGCCACTCCTCAGAAGGAAAACTGGG
>NW_006921735.1:1347998-1350368 GCF_000298275.1 Orycteropus afer afer
AGGAGAAGCCTTCGGAATGGTCTCTAGCTTATGGTACCTTGATACCTGCATGTAGCCGTGTCGTTGTTCAGCAGCCTGCCATGCTCTGCCGACCTTGGGACTTACAATGGACTTGAATTAATGGCCTGCCGTGTGGTTTGGTAATATCAGGACTGTGTCTTTTTACTTGTCAACCTTGGGCTTGGCAGCCTTAGCAGCTAGCAGCTGTCTGAGAAAAGAAAAACCTCTAGCTTCAGTGGGCCGGGAGCTGGAGGCAGAACTGAAGCCCAAGGCTGAGGGGCTTTCACACAACCCCTAGAGCCTGGCACTTTGAACTTGGACAAAAAGCCTCCAAATTGTAAGAGAATAAACTCCTGTTTGTTAAGGCCATCCCATTTGTGGTATATTCTTGTAAGAGTAGCACTAGGTAACCGGAACAGCAATCTACTTCTATAAAGATCATAGCCCTATGGATCAATTCTACTCTGCAATATGTGGGGTTGCCATGAGTTGGGGACCCACACAACAGCAGCTAGCAATAACAAAAACTGTGTATTTATACTTCTATTTGCAGTCCCTGGGAAATGCAAAATGTTAAACATTTGTCTACTAACTGAAAGGTTGAAGGTTCAGCTCTACCCAGAGTCACCTAGGAAAAAGGCCTGGTGATGTACTTGTAAGAAGTCAGCTGCTGTAAACCCTATGGAGCACAGTATTACTCTAACACACATAGTCAACATGAGTCAGTTGTCTTGAGGGCAACTGGTATAGCACTCATTCTTCTGTGTACTATAATTTATTGTAGTTAGCATGCATGCTTCAGTTTTCTTCATCAACATGTGAACATATTATATTTAGTTACCTTACCTTTTTTTTATCACCGTATTCCCAGTGTCTAGCACTGTATCTGACACAGACTATATGAGTAATAAATGATATTAAATCACTTGGAATCATTCATTCAATGGGAAAAAAATGGTGCCCATTAATGCAGATGCTTTTATATTTCTTTATTCGATTTATGAGCACACCTGAGTGACAGGTTCCCAATTAGCACACCACTGTGTAAAATGTGCCAAGGACAACTAAATCCTTTTAAATTAAATCAAGGAAACAATTAACAAAGGTCTAAATTACTGTCTTCTCTTTTCTTTTGCAACAACATTATCTTCAGTTGGCATACTTCTGACCTGGGAAGAGTTAACTCTGGCAAGGATGGTCAAGCTTCATTGAGGGAAAGAATTAAAGTTGATATCCCAAATAATTGAGTTTCAATCCTGAAACTCAGGCATGTGGGAGGAGGGAAGGAAAGTATCGAATCACCTATTTTACCCTTCAACAAGTAAGAACAAAATTCCTAGCAAAAGGAGGAGAGAGGGATTTCCGATGAAGCAGAACAGAAATTAAAAGGGAAAGAGGGGAGCAAGAGAACTGAGAGGAGATGGACAAAAGGAAAAAGAAGATTAACAAGTTTTGAGAAGATAAGAATGAAGTATGGGAGGAAGAAAACACATGGCACTATGGGAATTGTGGTTGACTGTACAATACAACATGAAGATTATCAAAATGTCAGAATTCACTTCTGAAAATCACTGAAGAATGTACAATTTAGAAATGAAAAGTAATAGTTCTATGCCCTTTGCATTCAAAGGATAAGTTTGAGGTTTTGAAAAGTATGTAAAAATCTTAAAATTCACTTTAAATTGATCTGTAAGACCTTAACTTTCTGGAACTAAATCATTTTTTTTTTCTCACATATATGCCCTTTATTATGTTGAGGAATGTCCCTTCTATTTCTATTTTTAAATCAATATTTTTTATAATCTAAATTCCATTCCATAAAATCCCATTCTATAAGAATTATACTAGGTCTTATAGACGGTACATAATGAATTTTCTGAAAAAGTTTTTTTTTTTTTCATCAAATTGTGAAATTGTGTGCTTCCATCTAAGACAGATCTAGGGAAATTTCCTCTGCCTAGAAGATTTTGAAAGTGAAAAGGTAGAATGCTCTTCTATTGCCACAAATGACACAGCCTTTGCTGAGTAGAGACATGTGACACATGTAACTAAAAATTTTCTTTAAGATTCTACTGTGTTATCAATATTTTGACATCATGATAATATTGAATAAACACATTCTCATCCAGATTTAGTAAAACATTATAGTCAACTTTTCCAGAAGTCTCCTTGAGTAATATCAGTCTTCTATTCCCTCACATATAATTGATTAGAATTTCTTGAATAAGCAGCTCTATTAGTTGCGGTAAAACCGAGCAATTTTCCCCTTTAATTTCACATTCTACTTTAAGCTCTGTGGTGGTTATGTTTGTGTGTCAACTTGGCTGGGCCTGGTTGAGTGGCTGGGCAGCTGGTGGTAGTTATTCCCCA
>NW_006921735.1:1351154-1357739 GCF_000298275.1 Orycteropus afer afer
AGGCATTAATTGCTGGAAAAGACCAGCATTAAATGGAGTAGCAGGTTGGCCGGCACACAGAGCAAGAAAGCTGACTGCTTTTGGGGCAGGAAGATTTCCACTGGAGTGGGTTGCATTTGGCACTAATCTGCAAAAGCAGAGACCAAGGAAATGGAAGCAGAGCTGCCTCAGCCTGAAAGGGTAGGACCATGGCCTTTGGGGGTGGAACCACCACAGACCCCTAGGTTTCAGAATGAGACCTTCACCAACTTGGTTCTGGAGTGTAGGGCTGCTCGTTCATGTGAGGTAGTGGGATGGAGTCATAGCTGCTGGCCAAGAATGAGGGGGCAGGGCTGCCATGCCCAAGAGAGAGAGGAACGGGGCCCGCCACAGTCTCAGGCCAAGGATGCACTCCACTCCTGTTTCCACATTTTAGGCATTTGTTATAGCAGCACCCCACATGGAGATATGATGCAAGATGCATAAACATAGAATAGCCATGCTAGAGCCCCTAGTTTTAGACCTGAATCCACAGTATTATCTGTTGGTCAACAGACAAATTCAGTTTGAAATTGCAAATACTTACTATGATATGATGGATTTAAAAGTTGCAGACAAGTTTAGGGATCCTGATTCACACATCATAAAAAAAAAAATAATAATCTTAATAAGTCAGCACTGAAGTACTACCAACTCTTCTTAAATTCCCTGAGAGACCCAACTAAAGTATTTCCTGAGCATATAAGGGAAGATGTTCTTCGTCCTGCCATGTTAGCTAAGTTTTGAGTTGCCCATCTCTATGGCAAAATCATCACTGCAAATTCCAAGAAAGAGCTAGAAAATTTGGCAACATCATTGGAACATTACAGATTTATTGTTGATTATCGTGAAAAGCATCCTGGGGTGAGCAAGGCAATAGAAGTTGAGCTAGAACTTAGTAAAGAGGTGGTGAGTGTTCTTCCAACAAAGATGGAGAGATTCAGAACCAAGATGGCCCTAACTTAATCTTTTTTTTTTTTTTTAAGAAAGGAAATGTACAATATTGAAATGGTTCTTATCAAACAGGCCTAATTGAGATATAGTCAGAACAATTGAATCTTTGCTAAGATCTTAATACAACACAAATGTAATTAATAGTTTATACTTAATTATATAAATTGCCTTATTAAAGTGATGTGATTAGTCTTTCAGATCACTTGTTTTCCATTTAAATAAAAATATTTCCTGTTTCAGTTTCTAAATGTTGGCTAGTTTTTGGTGGATTAGTTATAAGGAAAACTGCTGGGTATTGTGCCTGGCAGATAAGCCTGTTGTTTAATTTCTTTGTTTGTAATCTCAGTTTCAAGTCCCCATCTTAATTGTAGATCTTCTAACAGGGCATTTACTCTGAACTCCATTCCCCTTCTGGGTTGTAGCCATATTTTATTTAGAAATTCAGAAAGAGAGAGAAAACAGAAATTTCCAGGGAAGAGAGAGTCAACATCTTTCACCTTAACAGAACATAAAGTTGAAAAGAATTCTGACTCAACTGATATTCAAAGTAATCCCTTCAGGGTTTACATACAGAAGGTACTTGTGCACTGGCAAGAATTTGAGCCCAAGTAGTTTATCTGAAATGTGATCTCAGGACACACAAATAAAGTTTGGAAAAGTGGGTTAAGGACGAGAAAACCAAAAAAGTGAAACCCTCTGATATCCAGTCAATTCTGACTCATAGCAACCCCCATAGGGGTTTCAAGGTTGTAAATCTTTACAGAAACTGACTGCCTTTGGAGTGGCTACTGGGCCTGAACCCCCAGGTTTTTCCCCTACTCACCACCTAAACATCAATTTGTCATGCTGTGGTGGCTTGTGTGTTGCTATGATCCTGGAAGCTATGCCATAGATATTTTAAACAACAGCAATGTCACTCATGGTGGACAAGTTTCAATGTAACTTCCTAAAACAGACTAGGAATAAAGGTCTAGTGATCTACTAATAAAAATTAGCAAGTGAAGAAATTTTTGAATTAGAACATAATATCGTTCAGCATGGTGCTGGAAGAGGAGCCCTTAGGGTGGAATGTACTGTACAATAGTCCCAACGACGGACTCAAACATCCCGACAGCAATGAAGATGGTCCAGGACCCGGCAACGTTCCTTCTGTTATACATAAGGTCTCCGTGAGTCCAAGATGACGCCAAGGCAAATAACAACAACATTTCCCCCACATTTCTGACACAAAGAATGCCCCAGGCAAAGAGAAGCAAGTGCTAGTACTTAGAAATCAGATGACATACATAGAAATGGTAAGGCCTAGAGGCATATATGTGGGACATTGATAGCATCTGCTACACTTGATATGTTTTTTAACTTTTTATTATGATTTGAATGAAAGTTTACAGAGGAAATTGGTTTTCTGTTCACCTGTTCATAAACGTTTTGTTTTGTGACTTTGAGTGCAGTCCCCACAATGCAACAGCACTCTTTCCACATCCTCCCTGTGCTTACCATTTCCATCTGTCCTTTCCTACCCATTCCTGTCATCTGAGCTTTAACCCTGGGGAAATGCTGTCCTTTGGATCCTATACATTTTTTTTGTTTGTTTGTTTAAATGGTCTCAAAAACCAGCCTACATTTGGAAAGTATCCATATGATGTCATATCACTAGTCAGTCCCATTAATTTGCTCAAAAATCAGGTCCAGATATGTTTAGTGGATATTATGTGGTTGTCTTTTCCTGCTTCATTTCCTTCTGTCCTTCCTTCCTATCTATCTATCTATCTATCTGTCTGTCTATCTAAAACCTTTATTTTCCTTTTGGGAACTTTCCATCTACCCACCTTCATTACGCTGTTTTAGCTATAGAGTTTGCTTGAGATTTGGCCCATTCTACACGTAGAAATAGGACATCTCGTGGTGCAGTGGCTAAAGCATTTGGCTGCTAACTAAAAGGTCAGAGGCTGTAACCCACCAGGCAGGAGAAAGATGAGGCAGTCAGCTTCCCTAAAGATTTATAGCCTTGGAAACCCTACGCAGCAGTTCTACTCTTTCTAATTGGGTTACTATGAGTCAGCATTGCCCCAATGGCAGTGGGTTTGGTTTCTTGGGTTGAAATGCAGAAATGAGGTCTGATTTACCCCCAGGAAAGTGCTTGTTACCTAATTCAGGCCAATGAGTTTCAAGGAGACTTTTGCTGGTGCTTTGGGGAAAAGAGTCTCTGGAGAGGTTTTCTGCAAAAGTGAGATGGCAGATGGGGACCTTCATTCAATCTGTTACAGTCCATTTTACCACCATGACGGGTGCCAGATGAAGCTGACAGGTAGACACAGAAAGGTGGAACCCATCAATTTGAGGAAAAACGATATGAGAACTCTGGTAACATTAATTACTTAAATCTGTTTGAGACAGATTTTCTGTCAGTTGCGGCTTTGAGATCACTAACCATTATAACCATTGAATCAGTTACCTATGGGAGCATTAATTAGGACTAATTCCACATCAAGTATCATAGAAGATGAGAAGTCATGCCATTTTAAAATAACTTATGTTAATACCTTACTCATAAATCATAAAATCTCCTGGTCAATGTTAACAAATAATACTTCTCTTTCATTTTCCGAATACCTATAAGTCATATTTTATAAGCCCACAATAGAAATAATGTGACATAATAAAAGTTCAATCATTATGTTCTCAAAGAGAGGGATTTTTTAATTTGTGTTTTTGGATTAGAGCTTTACAACAGCAAAAGTGTTCACTATTTTGAGAGGATGATGGTGAAAGAAAAGGTTAACCTAATATTACCTGCTGTGCCTACACTGGCAAATGGAGGAAAATCACACAGATGGTGGCATTTGCCTGGGAGTTTGATGCCAGGGGTGTCCTCCCAAAGGCACATAAATTGGAACGGAATTTCTATTTTATCCTGAAGATATGGATACAGACCTACTGCAGGAAATAATTTTTTGACTCACACTACCACTGCCACCACAATAATCAATTTAATAGAGAATATTTATTGATCCTTTAGTATGCACCAAGTTCTCCCTTGCCACATAAGGAAGAAATGCAGCTTTGTTTGGCACTGCAATCTGGTGGTCTTGGTTGTTTTCCTTCCATTAACATGAAGTACTCAGCATAAGGCCTGGCACATAGCAAGCTATCAATAAATGTTATCTATTACTACCTAACACTCCACGACTCTTGAAATCTCTTAGGGAGTGCAGAAGACTCCAAAACATGATTGTGTTAAATTTCTCTCTGGCCAGTCTAATTCAGGCTTGGTACAGTGGGAATGACTTAAAAAAAAAGTGATGTAAAAAGTAATGAATGGCTAAAAGAATCACTGCTGGAGACTGTGACAGTACAGGAAGACAAGATAGGTTCTGTCTGGAGACATCAAGGCAGGCTTCAGGGGGTTATAAAACAGAGGTCAGATTTGGAAATACATGGTGTAAGAGAGAAGGAAAGAAGGTAGATACTCTACATGGACTAGGCAGGGAGGAAGAATAAAGGAAGAGCATAGGACGAGTAGGAGAAAACTGGGCAGTCTTGTTGGGATGGCAGCCTGAAAGAAAATGACCAGTGGGATATAATGTTGGGAGATACCCACAAATAGAGTGCAGGGGGACTGGAAAGCCAGGACTAGAAGAGGGACTTACCAAGAAACTGTTGCCTCTGCCAAAGCCTCAGTATCCCTCAAATAGGCTTACTTGGGATTTTGTGACTAGTGGTAACTCTGGTTACTATTAACCAAGCATTGGCCTGCTAACCAGACTGTCAGTGGTTCAAACCCACCAACCACTCTATATGAAAAAGATGAGGCAGTCTACTTCCATAAGATTTATAACTTTGGAAACCCTATGGCACACTTCTACTCTGTCTTATAGGGTTGGTATGGTTGGAATTGACTAGACAGCAGAGAGTTTGGTTTTTTGGTCTTACAAAACACAGTGTTGGTGGTCTCACAGAGAGTTCCAACTCATAGTGACCCCTCCTTGGCTTTCTGAGGCAGTATTACTACAGAAGTAGATTGCCCAATCTTCCTTCCGAGGAGTGGCTGGTGGGTTTGAACTGCCAGCCTTCTGGTTAGGAGTCAAATAAAGCCGTAGGAATTATGCCACCAGAGCTCCTCCTAAAGTGCCTGGGGAAGGCCAATTAAGGTAGATGCTTATAATGTACTGCTACTTTACAGCCTTTTCAATATCTGGAAAACTTTATATATATATATGTGTGTGTGTGTGTGTGTGTGTGTATGTATTTATATATGTTAAATAAACAAGTGTATATATGTATATATATTTTTTCAGTTCTGTAGGAATAATAATGCTTTGAAAAATATTAAAAATAACTAATATTAATTGGAATGAGCTCTGGCGGCGCAGTGCATGAGGCATTTGACTGCTGACCAGAAGACTGGTGGTTCAAACCCACCAGCCACTCCATGGAAGGAAGACCGGGAAATCTACTTCTGTAAAGATTTATAGCCTCAGAAACCCAATGGGGGTCATTATCAGAATCAACTCAATGGCAGTGGGTTTGGAATATTGATTGGTGTCTTGCCATATGCCAGCCACTTGTCTAACCTGTTATTTCTCAGTTAGTTCATACTGGCAGTTAGTGCTATATTTGTCCCTATTTTCAAAGGAGAAAATTGAAGCACAGGAAGGCTACACAGCTAGTAAAGAATGTGTAATGGGCTTTTCCTTTGGTAGTTACCAATGAATCATGTCTTTTAGAATTAATGTCTTTGTGTAGTGCTCTCTTATTTTGACTCTGAGCTTGGCCATGTGCCTAGGTTTGATCAATGGGACAATAACAAGTGTGATGCAAGCAGAAACTGGATTAGTGCTTCAAAATTTGAGTTGCTCTTTTGGAAAGCGTCTTCTTGGAACCCAGCAACCAAGCTGTGAGGAAGTCCAAGGACCCGCCTGGAGAAGATCAAATGGAAACAAACTGAGCTCATGACTAATAGCCCCAGCTGAGCTCCCAGCTGGCAGCCAGTATCAACTGCCAATCATGTGAGTGAAGCCATTTTGGACTTTCCAATTTTCCCATTGCCTCAGTTGACACTAAGTGATGCAGAAGAATATCATGATCTGTTCTCAGAATCACAAGAAATAATAAATCTTGGTTGCTTTAAGTCACTAATCTTTAGGGTAGTTAATTATACAGTACAGATGACTGGGAGACAGCAAAACCAAAATTTGAACCAAGCAGGCTAGAAAATGTATATGACTATGCAGAAATGAAAACAAAATTTCAGAAGACTGCCAAAACTTCATTTTTAAATGTTCATTCATTGAAATAATTATTGTGTATTGCTTGTTAAACTGTGTAATATATTATCGGGCTCTCTCATCCTATTCCATCTCTCCTCCTCTTATTACATTTATAGATACCATCACTACTCCTTTCACATTTTAATTAACACCTAATTGCAGGAAAACAATTATGTAAATTGTTAGTGTAGGTAGTGGCATCTCTGTTTCCTCCAGGAGTAATATAATAACTCTGGATCCTGGTAAGGAATAAGTCAATGACAAGTTCAGCATCCAGGTCAGAGCAGGATTATAGGGGAAAAAAAACAAAAACAAAACCAAAAAACCTTTCTGTGGATCTAGA
>NW_006921735.1:1358412-1364101 GCF_000298275.1 Orycteropus afer afer
AAAAAAAAAAGATGCCTGGAAACAATAAGTCCAAGGGATTGATATACCACGTGATCCTCAGCCTATATGACTACGAGACCTGAAGAACTAGATGGTGCCCAGGTACCACTGTTAAACACTCAGAGGGGTATCTATGTAGGAGACCCTGGATAGAATGGGAGAACAATGTGGAACAAAATTCAAAATCATAAAAAGAAAGGGACCAGGTTTGCTGGTCTGATAGAACCCAGAGGAACCCCTGAGACTATGGCCCCTAGCTGCCCTCCAGGTCTAGAATTGAACCCACTCCTGTGGCTTCCAACCAAACAAAAGATAGGCATATGAGGTGAACATTTACATTAGGTAGATATACTCCTTGGAGAGATCAACCATGGGAGAATAGAAGGGCTGTGTATGCACAGGGAGATAGCTCGGGGGGCAGGAGTGCATAGGAGGGAAGGACACAGGGAAGAAGTGGCTATGGTGAAGAAGTGGGAGGAGAATTGTTGCATTGTGGGAGATTGCAGTCAATGTCATGAGACAAAGTATATGTGAACTGCTGTATGGAAGATGGATTTTCTCTGTAAACTTTCACCCAAATCACAATAAAATTAAAAAAAGAAAGAAAAAGAACTCAGTTGCTATTTGCCAAAGTAGGGTGTAAAATATTGTCTTTGAGGACTATGTTTTGCCAACTGACTTTAGTATCTCCCAAGACTATGGTCCTGAGCCCCTAGGCCTAGTGACTCTTCCCTCAAAATGTTTGGTCATAACTAAGAAGTTTTAATAACTTTGTCCCCTATATGCTTTATTGTATTCATGGATATATTTGTAGCACATATAGACACATATGCAGAAATATCCTCTGTCAAATCTATACATATTCATGGGTGTAATCCCATGTGCCTTCTCACACCTGTTCTGCTAGCATGTCTAAATATCCACTCACAGATTATTGTTATTACTGTTATTGCAAGATTATGTAATGTAATAGTATTTAGCTTTATTGCCTTTACCTCTTGTGCTTCTCCAGTGTCTTTCTTTCCCTTGATCATTTTGTGCTTACCTACCCCTTATTGTATAATGCCTTTCCCTTCACTCAAGTTAATACATATCTACCTTCTAATTAGTGGTTGACCCTCCCATTCCCTTCCACCTCTGGTCACCTTTAAAGAGTGTTTCTATGTGTAATTCTTTTCTTGACTTTTTATAGTAGTAGTCTCATACAGTATCTGTCCTTTTGTGATTGATTAATTTCACTCAGCATAATGTCCTCCAGGTTCATCTATGTTATGGGGTATTTTGTAGATTCATCATTATTCTTTAATGTTGTATAGTATTTCATTGTAAGTATGTATCATAGTGTGTTTATCCATCTGTTAATGGGAACTTAGTTTGCTTCCATGTTTTTGCTATTGTGAATAGTGCTATGATGAACATGGGTGTGCATATATTCATGTCAATTGCTCTTATCTCTGTAGGATGTATACCTAATAGTGAGATTACTGGATCATATAGTATTTCCATTACCAACTTTTTAAGGAAGCACTATACCACCTTCTACAGTGGTTACAACATTTTAGAGTCCCACCAGCAGTGTATAGGGCTGTAGTTTCTACACCCTTGCCAGCATTTGTAGTTTTCTGGAGTTTTTAAACTTTATTGTAAACACTGATTGATGTTCAGCCATTTCAGGAGGTAGCACATGATCAAGAACCAATGGTAGTGAAGGAAGAAGTTCAAGCTGCACTGAAGGAATTGGTGAAAAACAAGACTCTAGGAATAGATGGCATACCCACTGAGATGTTTGAACAAATGGATGCAGTGCCAGAAGCGCTTACTAGTTTATGCCAATAAATTTGAAAGACAGCTACCTGGCCAACTGACTGGATAAGATTCATATTTATGCTCATTCCAAAGAAAGGTGATCCAATATAATGCAGAAATTATCAAACAATATCATCAATAGCATATGTAAAATTATGCTGAAAATAATTAAAAAATGGTTTCAACAGTTTGACAGAACTGTCAGAAATACAAGCTGGATTCAGAAAAGGACATGGAATAAGAGATATCATTGCTAATGTCAGGTGTATCTTGGCTGAAAGCAAAGAATATCAGTATTCTTAAATTACCTGCATTTTATTGACTATGCAAAGGCATGCAACTGTGTGGATCATAACAAATTACGGATAGCATTGCAAAGAATGGGATTTTGAACACTTAATTGTGCTCATGAAGAACCTGTACATAGACCAAGAGACAATTTTTCAAACAGAACAAGGGAATGCTGCATAGTCCAAAGTCAGGAATGCTGTGCATCTGGGTGGTACCCTTTCACCATACTTACTCAATCTGTATGCTGAGCAAATGATCTAAGAAACAGGAGTATATGAAGAAGAAAATGGCATTAGGTCTGGAGGAAAACTCATTAACAATTTGCAATATGCAGATGACACTACCTTGTTGAAAGCTAAGAAGACTTATGAGACTTACTCATGAAGATCAAAGACTACAATCTTCAGTATGGATTATACCTCAACATAAAGAAAACAGAAATCCTCACAACTGGACCAATAAGCAATCATAAGTGACGAAAAGTTTGAAGTTGTCAAAGATTTCATTTTACTCGGATACACAATCAATGTCCATGGAAGTAGCAATCAAGAAACCAAATGGCATATTGCATTAAGCAGATCTGCTGCAAAAATCTTATTTAAAATGTTAAAGAGCAAAGATGTCATTTTGAAGACTAAGGTGTGCCTGACTCAAGCCATAGTATTTTCAATAGCCTTATATGAATGTGGGACTTGGACAATGAATAAGGAAGACTGCAGAAAAATTGATGCATTTGAATTGTGTTGTTGGCAAAGAATGTTCAATGTACCATGGACTGTTGCTAGAAGAATGAACAAATCTGTCTTGGAGGAAGTATAGCCAGAATGCTCCTTTGAAGTGAGAATGACTAGACTTTGTCTCTCATACTTTGCTCATTTTGTCAGAATGGACCGGTGTCTGGAAAAGGATATTATGCTTGGTAAAGTTGAAGGTCAGTGAAAAAGAGAAAGATCCTCTATGAGATGGATTGACACAGTGGCTAAGGCAATGGGTTCAGGCATAGCAAAGATTGTGAGGATGACGCAGGACTGGACAGTGTTTCATTCTGCTGTACATAGGGTCACTATGATTTAGACATGACTCGAAGACACCTAACAACAACAGTAATTAATACTGGAGTGAGAGGATATTGTTTCGATTTGCATCTCTCTAATGCCTAATGAACACAAGCATTTCTTCATTTGTTTTTTGGCCACCTGAATACCTTCTTTGGTGAAGTGTCTGTTCATATGCTCTTACCGTTTTTAAATTGGATTGTTTGTTTTTTTTTTGTTGAGGTTTTGAAGTTTTCTATAAACTTTAGAGAGTAGTCCCTTGTCTTACATGTCATTGTCAAACATTTTTTTCTTAGTTTGTAGATTCTCTTTTTGTTCTTTTGGTGAAGTCTTTTGATGTTTAATTTTTAGGAAGTCCCAGTCATCTAGTTTGTCTTCTGCTGCATTTTTAGGTAGGTTTGATAGTGTATTTATGCCTACATTAGGACCCCTAAGTTTGTCCCTATTTCTCCTTTGATGATCTTTACAGTTCTAGGTTTTACATTTAGGTCTTGAATCCAGCTTGAGTTTGTGAGAGAGATAAATCTTTCATTTTTCTGAAATTGATATCCAGTTTTGCCAGCACCATTTGTTAAAGAGACTATCTCTTCCCATTTAATGGGTTTGTTTTTTTGTTGGAGATCAGCTGTCCATAGGTGGATGGATTTACTTCCGGGTTCTCAAGTCTATTCTACTGGTCTGTTTCTGTCATTCTACCAATACCAGGCTGTTTTGAGTACTATGGCTGTATAGTAGTTTTTGAGATCAGGGCATTCGAAAACTCCAACTTTGTTCTTCTTTAGTGGTGCTTTGCTTATCCACAGTCTCTTTTCTTTCCATATGAAGTTGGTGATTAGTTTTTCCATCTCTTTAAAGAATGATGATAGAATTTAATTGAGCCTGTATTATATCTGTTTGCTTTGGGTAGTATTGACATGTTCACAATGTTAAGCCTTCCTATCTATGAGCATGGTATATTCTTCCATTTATGTAGGTGTCCTTTGATTTCTTATAATAGTGGTTTGTAGTTTTCTTTATATAGGTCTTTTATATGTCTTGTTAGATTTATTCCTAAGTATTTCACCACTTGGATGGCTATGGTAAATTTTATTGTTTTCCCAATTTTCTTTTCAGAGTTCTCTTTGTTAGTGTAGAGGAATCCAACTGATTTTTGTATATTGATCTTATACCCAGCCACTTTGCTAAATCCTATTAGTTCTAATAGTTTTCTTATCGAATCTCTGGGAGTTTATAGGTATAGGAGCATATCACCAGAAAAATAGAGATAGTTTTTCTTCTTCTTTACCAATTTGGATGTCTTTTATTTCCCTTTCTTGCCTTATTGCTCTGACTAAGATTTCCAATACAATATTGAATGTTGTTGTTGTTGTTATGTGCTGTCAAGTCGGACCCGACTCATAGAGACCCCTCCTTGGGTTTCCAAGGCAGTATCACTACAGAAGTAGATTGCCCAACCTTCCTTCTGAGGAGTGGCTGGTGGGTTTGAACTGCCAGACTTCTGGTTAGCAGTCAAGTGCCTTAGGCACTATGCTACCAGAGCTCCTACAATATTGAATAGAAATGGTAATAAAGGACATCCTTGTCTCTTCCCTGTTCACATGGAGAATGTTTTCAGTCTCTCTCTGTTGAGAATAATGTTGGATGTTGGTTTTGTGTATGTGCCCTTAATTATATTGAGAAATCCCCTTTATAATTCTATTTTGCTGAGCATTTTTATTAAGAATGGTTGTTGGATTGTCAAATGCCTTTTCTGGATCGATGATATGACTATGTGATGATCTTCCTTTATTTACATGGTGGATGACCTTGATTGTTTTTCTAATGTTGAATTATCCTTGCATACTTGGCACAAATTCCACTTGGTCATGATGTATTATTATTTTTTCTAATATAGTGTGGGATTCTATTGGCTAGGATTTTGTTGAGAATTTTTGAATCAGTTTTCATGAGGGATAGGGGTGTATAATTTTCTTTTTTAGTGGTATCTTTGTGTAGTTTTGGTATCAGGTTGGTATCAGCCCAACTTGCTTCATAGAATGAGTTTGGGAGTACTCCATCTTTTCCATGTTCTGGAATATTTTGAGAAGAATTAGTATTAACACTTCTTTGAATGTTTGGTTGAATTAGCCACTGAAGACATCTGGACCAGGACTTTTGTTGGGAGTTTTATTTATTTATTTTTTTAAGACTTGTTCAATTTCTTCTTTTGTGATGAGCCTGTTCAAATTTTCTACTTCAGACTGAGTTAGTGTGAGTAGGTAGTGTGTTTCTAGAAATTTTTCCATTTCTTCTACATTTTGAAATTTATTGGAGCTCTTCATGGTATTCTCTAATCCTTTTTCTTTCAGTTTGTTCTGCTGTGATGTTGCCCATTTCATTTCTTACTTGTGTATTTTGCATGTCTTCTTAATCTCTGTTGTTAAATTTTTCAGTGGTTTGTAAATTTCATTAATCCTTTCAAAGAACCAACTTCTGAATTTATTGATTCTATTTTTTACTCAGGAACTAATCAAAGGCAACACTGGTGAATATTTTTT
>NW_006921735.1:1364957-1374021 GCF_000298275.1 Orycteropus afer afer
ACTTCCATTGGTGGTTCAAACCCACCAGCCACCTGTGGAAAGATGAGGCAATCAACTTTTGTAAAGATTTACCACCTCGGAAACCCAGTGGAGGTTGCTATGAGTTGGAATCAACTTAATGGTAGTGAGTTTTTTGTGTGAGTTATATCTGGGTTAATTTCCAGGTGTTGCTGTTGTGTGTCTTAATCTCAGGTTGTTGTCTGTCATTATTGGTTCTCTGTTCAAAGGACCCCCTTTAGCTTTCTTTTAAGGGTGGTCTAGTTTTTATAAATTCCCTTAATTTTTATTTATCTGGAAGTGCCCTAATTTTGACTTCCTATTTGAGGATCAATTTTTGGTGGATATATAATTCTAGGTTAGTAATTTTTTTTTCTCTCATGGTTTCATATATATCATCCCACTGCTTCCTAGTCTGAATGGTTTCTGCCAAGCAATCTTAGCTTAATCCTATTGAGATTCCTTTGTTGGTAACTTTCTGTTTTTCCCAAGCTTCCTTCAGGATTCTTTCTTTGTCTTTGCTTTTAGAAAGTTCGATTATGATATGTCTCTGTGATTTTCTTTTGGAGTTTATCCTATGTAGGTGTGGTAGTTAGGCTTGTGTGTCAACTTGGCTGGGCCTGGTTGAGTGGCTGGGCAGCTGGTAGTAGTTATTCACCATGATGAGACTGGCAATCAGCTCCATGGTGGAATCTACCACAGCAGCTGAGTAGCTGCATTAGGGATGTGGTTTGCTTCCTGTATATAAGGAGAAGCTTTGAGAATGGTCTCTAGCCTATGGCATGCTTAGACCCTGCATGTAGCTGTGTCATTGTGCAGCAGCCTGCTATGCTCTGCTGACCTTGGGACTTACAATGGACTTAAGTTAATGGCCTGCCGTGTGTTTTGGTAACATGGGAACTGTGCCTTTTTACTTGTCAACCTTGGGGCTTCTCAGCCTCGGCACCCCACCCAGCACCTGTCTGAGTGAAGAAATGCCTCTAGCTCCAGTGGGCCAGGAGCAGGAGGCAGAGCTGGACCCCAAGGTTGAGGGACTTTTACCCAGCCCCGAGAGCCATTATTTAAGCCTTGGACTTAAAGCCTCCAAATTGTAAGAATAAACTCCTGTTTGTTAAGGTCATTCCATTTGTGGTATATTTCTTGTCAGAGTGGTTCTAAGTAACCAGAACAGTGGAGTTTGTTGAGCTTCCTGGATGCATATCTTCTCACCTTTCATGATAGTAGGGAAGCTTCCTTCCAACAAATCTTTGAAAATTTTCTCTGTTTTTTTTTTTTTTTTTTGGTCCTATTCCTGTTCTGGAGGGCTGAGCACATATAAGTTCTTCTTCTTGACATCACTCCTCATAATTCTTATGTTTTCTTATTTTTTTCATTCTTTCTTTCTGACTGTTCGTCTAACATGTTAGTATTAAGAAATTTGTCTTTAATTTCACTAATTCTGTCTTCCATTGATTCAATTCTACTACTTTGCCCTTCCAATGTTTTATCTATTTCTGAAATTTTAGTATTAGTCTTCTATATTTCCATGTGTTGTTTTTATATATTTTCTAGTTTTCCATTTATTTTGTCAATTACTTCTTGTATTATTTTCCTGAATTCTTCTAGAGTGTTGTTTGGTGGTCTTTATTATCCTTGACCTCTTTCTTAATCTGCTAAAGGGTCTTAAAATATAATTCTTTTGAATTCCTTATGAGGAAGTTCCAATTCCATTTCTTCCTCCACAAGATTTTTCTGGCTCTTTATTTTGGTGACTTGCTTGAGTCATCTTGTTCCTCTCTGTGTGTATGTGTGTGTGTGTGTGCGTACACACATGTGTGATTTGGATTGTCTGCTGTCTCTGAGACATTGTGTTGTTAATGTATTTATTTGTTGATTATATGTTGGTTTTCTTCATCCTGATTTTCTGTTTTGTTTTAATATATCCAGACAATAGGACAGGCACACTACTCTTGTCACTAGTTTGGCAGCACCGGGGTGCTCACCATCTGTCTCTGGGTGGTTTGCGTTGCAGGTGGGAGTGTGGACTCAAATCTCTGCTGCTGTTCATATAGAGCAGCTGAGGTCAGGCTGGGTGGGTGTTGGCCACCATCTCTTGTCAACCCAGTGGTGGTAGCAGCAGGTGTGATATGTATGGCTGGGTAGAATCACTGGCTCCTGACTCTGGTTGCCAGTCACTGGTATGGGTGCTAGTGTGGTCCTTTGCAAGCAGAGCCAGTGATCTGGTTTCTGCCCTAATCTAAATACTGTTTGCAAAAATTCAAAATGTCTGTGCTGTGCTGGGCCAGTTGGCAATTCACTACTCCTTATGTCTCCTTGTGTGCTGTTTTCTTTTAGGTTTTTCTTCTAATCAATATTTGATCTACTTCTTTACCTTTTCTTTTGAACCTCAAGTTTCCAAGATTGTCATCCATATCTATTCCACTTGGTTTCTCGGATCTGTATTTTAGAAAGTCTTGGTAATATATCTGCATAGTCCACTATCTTGGATCCTCCTCCTTTTAAAAATGTTTTGTAAAGTGTTTCAACCACCTCAAGAGTTTATAATCAAGCTGAAGGACCAAAACACTTTATAAATAATTATTGAACAAAATAAACTATAAATGCTAAACAGCATTGCCTATATAGTTCCTAGTGAGAATGCAGTCACATTCCTAAAAGGAATTTTTTTTTTTTTCACAGTTGACTAGAGGAAAATTACCCAACTTCAGTTCAATCAGGGATGGTGTAGAACTTAGAGGCATTCACACTGTTGGCATAGTGGAATTAGATCAAGAAATATAGAAACATTTATATTGTTTGAGCCATTGAATTTGGGCATCTCTTAATTATATTAGCTCAGCCTACAATCTAACAAATCTAAAAATTCAAAGAGAACAGCTGTGTTTCTATGTATATGATTAGTTTTCCCCCTTTCATCAGCCAAAGCACCATAGTACAATTATTTTTTTTAATATTTGTCTCTCCCTATCAAAGGTAAGGTCCATATAGACCAGGATTTTGTTTACCTTGTTCATAACTCTATCCTCATTCCTTAGCATGATACTTAGCACATTGGAGATATTTAATAAATATCTATTTATTTTTAGATAAATAACAGATTAGCTCATAAAATAAAGTACTAGTGAATGCTGCACACCTTTAGAAAATCATCTGTATAAAACTAAATGGTCAACAATTACTTCAAAACAAAGATGAAATAGTAAGGCGAAGGGGACATCAGATTATTGGAAGCTAAACATCCAGAAAAGGATTAATGAGAATGTTAACACATTGTGAAAAACTATAACTGATATCTCTGGACTATATATGTAGTAATTGTTAAATGTTCACACTAATTTGCTGCATTAATTTTCACCAAAACACAATAATATATTATTTTAAAAATACTGAATGTGCTAATAAATGAATGTATATTGTTGGTACCTTATTAATATTTGATGTAAAGTATATTTGATGATATTTATGGCTCTCAAGACTATGGGCTTTTGAGAGTGTTAATACTGTGTTAATAATACATAGGAGACCAGATTAGATTATTAGAAATCTGAATCTATATGAATATATCTTAAGTGAGTATCTTCCTCTTCAGATGAGTAAGAAGCTTGGTAGGTTACAGGATATGATAGACTGAGTGTAGTGATGGCCTCCATGTGTGCATATCCCTTTACAATGTGACTTTACAGATCTTCCTATCAAGAAGTGCAGCCTATTTCCTTTACCCTTAAATCAAGGCTAACTTTGTGTATTGCTTTGGCTAATAGGATATGGTATAAATGGCAGTGATCAAGTTTAAGTCTAGGACTCAAAGGCTCAATTCACTTCTGTTTTCTCTCTTGGAAACCTATTTTCATCCATGAGAACAAGCACAGGATGGCCTGCTAGAGGATGAGAAGTCATATTGAACAGAGGTGAATCAACCAAATGCTGATCTCATCTTAGAAGAGCCAGCCCAACTAACCCATTGATTGCCTGGATGTGCATGAGTGACTCCTAGCACAATCATCTGAGCTTGGTCCATATCAGCAGAACATCCCAACTGACGCACAATTTGTATGCAAGTATAAGTGGCTATTATTTTAAGTCAATACATTTTGAGGTGGTTTGCTAAGTAACATCATTGCCGCAATTGATGACCAATATATAGGGGAAGGCCAGAAATAAGTAAGGTTGATACAGTTAAGAATTCTTTAATACCAGAGTCCTAATTTTTTTTTTTTAAATACTGATTGTTAATTTGGAAGCCAGACTACATCCTTTGCAAAGGCACTCGGACAAAAATTTATGGCAAACTATTGGGAGTAACTAGCGAAGAAGAGGTTTTAGAAGATCATTATTAGAAGACCTAATAATAGCTAGTATTTATTATATGCTTAGTTTGTACCAATAATTGCCCTCAAAAGAGTGGAAGAGGAAAAGAAATATCTTGGCTTCTCTTCTTCCTACTGGCCTCCAGTCTCTTGCACTGCCCCTCACTGACTAAATCTACCCAGAAGCTAGTGGACAGGGAAGCTTGGGAAATAAGGTAGGCAGAAGTCAGTCTCTTGCAATATACAGCATATCAGGGGGAAAGAATTGAATAGATCTGAGAGCACAGGGTATATGGAAAAGACATGCCTTGTCTATGAACTCCATAAAAGGGCCATGTTTCAAAGGTATAAATAGGATAAATGCATTTGTATGTTCTGCCACAAGTTAAAATTCATCCTCTTGGCTTATTTGGGTGAGCTCCACACATAGCAAGAGGGAAATGCTTTTAGAAAAGATCTCCTAAGTAACTCCAAATGCACTGCCCACACATTCCAATGAGTAGACAGGCAGTCAACTCATTCACTATCTCTAGACAGTTATGCTCTATATCCTTAACACTTAACATGTGGACTACGAATGAGAGCATCAGCATCAACTGGAAGCTGCTGGGAATACAGAATCTCAAGTCTTAAACAAGACCTACTAAATCAGAATCCACATTTTAACAGGATCCTATGGTGATTGATGTATACATTAAATTTTGAGACACATTACTGTACATGTTGGCACACAGATCCTCTCCTCATCACCTCCAGTACTAGAATTTTATGGTGCCTACCTTGTATACTAACCACAATTTAACTCCTCTTAACAGATAGCATAGATTGTATTATTGGATCCTCACTGGATGCTGGGAGATGAACAAACAAGCCTTGTAATGTATCATCATTGTTCAGATGAGACACAAACACATTTAAAGAAATATTCCATAGTTATGAGCTAGGGAGTAGTGAACTTGCACCTAGAATCAAGTTATTAAGTGCAAGTTTACTGATCTCTCCCATGCTGAGATGAAGTGCAGAGGGTGGAGTGATGAAGTGGGGGCAGTTGTTACAAAAACTAGTAGGATATTTGAAGCCACATTCAAAATAAACTACATATGAACTAAAAGAAAAATATCTTTATGAAAATAGATTCTTTACATAAAGTAGAAGTGATAATTTACTTATATTGCATTTCAGTTTCAGTATAAAATATTGAAGATGTAATCCCAATAACTTCTCTAATTATTTAAGTACTTAAAATATTTTTGATCTACTCTCAAACTATACAAAATCTTGACCATAAATTGTCTTTTCTTTTTATTTTCCTATTTCTTACATTGTCTTCCATTTGTTGCCAGTGAATGGAGACCAATATTGCACTTGAAAATTAGTGTCTCTCTCCCTTCACCAGCATCATCAATGATTTTAAGAGAAAGATACACATCACTGATGCAAATAACACAATACAGTAGTTTTGAGAGGACAATTATATTGGCCTAGGATTTGTAACAGCAGTAATAGTAGCAAAAGCATTCTTCATGATACTCATTTAAATTGTGATTGAGTTGAATTTCAATTATTTTATAAAAGTCTAAATAAGTCCAAGAATTACTGCCTATTTAAAACTGTTGATGATACACACAACATGGAAATGTGGAATGTTCCACCTACATTAAAAAAAATTATTTTTAGAATGTAATCATGGTGTGATCATCAGTCATAGGTTGCCTATAGGTTGCAACCATCAGGACAAGGGGAGTTTTCTTAAAATATCCTTGTGATGACTTTAGTTTCTGGTCCATTTTCTGATCCATGTCTTTTACTCCACATTTGGTCAATCATGAGAAAGATGGACTATATTTTTCCCAGTGATAACTGAAAATTTGCACAAATTTTAATCATACCATTCAGCTCAAATACTTTTACTTTTCCAGCAAAACAGATTTATTTTCTCTAGCAATAAACAATAAAATTTTGTCTTCAATGTCTCACAATTAGTTCTAATATCAGCAAGCAAATTAAAAGGTACCAGACAAAATATCTATATGTCTTTATCAACCCCTTCATAACCCATAGTGGACTTGCCCTGAATTATAAGGTGAATAAATGAAGGGAATGTTGATTTTGGCATCCAGCTTACTCTCAGATAATCTAGCTCATCCTTCTCTGTTGACGTGAGACAGAAATAACATGAAAGAGTGATAAACTCTTTCTCACAGCCTGGGGTTCCACGGTTCACTGGCCCCAGGTCTAATCTATCAATTCATTTTCTGTACAATAAAAGGTAAGAAACCCATTACAGATCTTTTATATGCCCTGGCAAGTGGTCTACAAAAAAAAAAACAGAATACATCACTCAACACAGCATTCAGTGCCCCTTTTCTATGGCTTGAAGCACTAGAGGTCAGCTGATGTGGAAATAGTACTCAGGATTTAATGTTAAGTTCTTTTAGGCATATAAATTCATACATCTTGATGTATGACAATAAATATTTGTCAGAAAAGTTCATCTTGGTATGATTTTGACCTTTTATAAAAATAGCTCTGTTATTATTATTATTTTGCATAATATATTGGCCTTGGAGGTGATATAAGAAATGAAACTGGGTAAGAATTTACAATCTGTGCTCTTAAAATGGCCTTTAATCTTCTTTTCTTTTTCAAACTCATTTTAAGGAGTTGGCATATTAAAAACTCCACTTAATGGCATTTCCAGATTAATAAATTATTAGAAAGAAAGGAAATCTCCTTAATGTCAGGGTTGAAACTATATTATCTAGTCACTTCAAAGCAAAGACATTGCAGAAATAAAAGGGAAGAAAAAAACATTTTATATTAGCAAAATCCTTTTTTATTATTTAGTTTCTTCTCCTTCCTAATATACATTGCAATAGGTCAAAGACTTTTGTGCTAATAAAGAACTTGCTTCAAAAACTATTATATAGAAGGTCAAGAGTTATGAAGATTTTCCTTTGTTTTTTTTTCCTTCACATTCTACTTTTCTTCATTCTAAATTCATTGAAAAGCAGGGAAGAAGTTTGCCAAGAATAATCATATCTATTTTTAATTGTCCATCACTAGTCTGTCAGTTTGTCATACTGTGGTAGCTTGTGTGTTGGTGTGAGGCTGGAGTCTAAGTCACCAGTATTTCAAATACCAGCAGGGTTACCCATGGTGAACAGGTTTAAGTGGAGCTTTCAGACTAAGACAGACTCGGAAGAAGGAAGGGGCCATCCACTTCTCAAACAATTAGCCAGTGAAAAGTTTATGAATGAAAGTTAAACACTGTCTGATATATTACTGGAAAGCTTTATGAATATCCCTGAAACATTGTCCAATATAGTGCTGGAAGATGAACCCAGTAGGTTGGAAGGCACTCAAAATACGACTGGGGAAAAGCTACCTCCTCAGAGTAGAGTTGACCTTAATGATGTGGATGGAGTAAATCTTTAGAGACTACTATTTGCTGATGTGGCACAACTCAAAATGGGAAGAAACAGCTGCAAACATCCATTAACAATTGGAACATGGAATGTACAAAGTAAGAATCTAGGAAAATTGGAAGTTGCCAAAAATGAAATGGAATGCATAAAGATTGATACCCTAGGCATTAGTGAGCTGAAATGGACTGCTTTTGGACATTTTGAACCAGACAACCATATGATCTGTTATGCCGGGAATGACAAATTAAAGAGGAATGGAGTGGCATTCATCATCACAAAGAATGTTTCAAGATATATCCTGAAGTACAATGCTGTCAGTGATAGGATAATATCCATACACCTACAAGGAAGATGGTTTAATACTACTATTATTCAAATTTATGCTCCACCCACCAAAGCCAAAGATGAGGAAACTGAAGATTTTTTTTACAAACTTCTGCAGTCTGAAATTGACCAAACATGCAATCAAGATGTGTTGATTATCACAGGTGATTGGAATGCAAAAGTTGGAAACAAAGAAGAATCACCAGTAGTTGGAAAATATGGCCTTGGTGATAGAAATAATCCTGGAGATCGCATGGTAGAATTTTGCAAGAACAACAATTTATTCATTGCAAATGCCTTTTTTCAACAACACAAATAACAGCTATACACATGGACTTTGCCAGATGGAGTGCACAGGAATCAGATCAACTACATCTGTGGAAAGAGGAGATGGAGAAGCTCAGTATCTTCAGCCAAAACAAGACCAGGAGCTGACTGTGGAACAGACCATCAACTGCTCATAGCTGAAGTTCAACTTGAAGCTGAAGACAATTAAAACAGTCCATGAGAGCCAAAATATGATCTTGATTATATCCCTCCTGAATTTAGAGACCATCTAAAGAACAGATTTGATGCACTGAACACCGATGACCAAAAACCAGAGGAACTGTGGGAAGACATCAAGAACACCTTCCATGAAGAAAGTAAAAGGTCATTAAAAAGACAGGAAAGAACAAAAAGACCAAAATGGATGTCAGAAGAGACTCTGAAACTTGCCCTTGAACAGAAAGTACCTAAAGCAAATGGAAGAATTGAGAAGACAAAAGAGCTGAACAGGAGAAGACAAAGACAACTATTATAATGAAATGTACAAAGACCTGGAGTTAGAAAAGCAAAAGTGAAGAACACACTTGGAATTTCTCAAGCTGAAAGAACCAAAGGAAAAATTCAGCCTCGAGTTGCAATATTGAAAGATTCTATGGGCAAAATATTGAATGATGCAGGAACCATCAAAAGAAGATGGAAGGGATACACAGAGTCACTGTACCAAAAAGAATTGGTCAATGT
>NW_006921735.1:1374281-1388225 GCF_000298275.1 Orycteropus afer afer
ATATAAGTAAAATCTTGCTGAAGATAATTCAAAAACAGTTGCAGCAGCATATTGACAGAGAGCTCCTAGAAATGCAAGCCAGATTCAGAAGAGGACATGGAATGAGGGATATCATTGCTGATGTCAGATGGATCTTGGCTGAAAGCAAAGAATACCAGAAAGATGTTTACTTGTGTTTCACTGACCATGCAAAACCATTCAATTGTGTATATCATAACAAATTATGGATAACATAGAGAAAAATGGGAATTCCAGAACACTTGATTGTGCTTATCAGGAACCTGTACATAGACCAGAAGGCTGTCATTCAAAGAGACCAAGGGGATACTGGATGGTTTAAAATCAGGAAGGGAGTGGGTCAGGGTTGTATCCTTTCACCATGCTTAGTCAGTCTGTATGCTGAGCAAATAATCTGTCATCAGGATTGGAGGAATGCTCATTAACAACCTGAGATATGCAGATGACACAACTTTGCTTGCTGAAAGTGAGGATGACTTGAAGCACTTACTGATGAAGAATAAAGACTAGTCTGCAGTTTGGATTACATCTCAATATAAAGGAAACAAAAATCCTCACAAGTGGACCAATAAGCAGCATCACAATAAAAGGAGAAAAGATTGAAGTTGTTAAAGAATTCATATTACTTGGTTACACAATCAACACCAATGGAAGCAGCAGTCAAGACATCCAATGACTGTATTGCAATGGGCAAATCTGCTAGAAAAGACATCTTTAGAGTACTGAAGAGCAAAGATGTCTCCTTGAAGATTAAGGTGCACCTAACCCAAGTCATGGTATTTTCAATCACCTCATATGCATGTGAGAGCTGGACAATGAACAAGGAAGACTAAAGAAGAGTTGGTGCTTTTGAGTTGTAGTGTTGGCGAAGAATACTGAAGGTACAATGGACTGCCAAAAGAACAAACAAATCTGTCCTGGAAGAAATGCAGTGTGTATATTCCTTGGAAGAGAGAATGGACAGACTTTGTTTGACATACTTTGGTTATGTTGTGAGAAGGGATCATTTCCTGGAGAAGGATATCATGCTTGGTAAAGTGGAGGGTCAGCGAAGAAGGAGAAGGCCCTCAACGAGATGGATTGACACAGTGGTTGCAATGATCAGCTCAGACATAGGAATGATTGTGAGGCTGGCACAGGGCCAGGCAATGTTTCGTTCTGTTGTAGATAGGGTCACTATGAGTCAGAGATGACTCAATGGCACCTAACAACAAAAACAACATTTTTAAATGTAAATAAGCTTAATTTTTAATAAAGTCTGTTGTTGTTGTTGTTATGTGCCATCAAATCAGACCCGACTCATAGCGACCCCTCCTTAGGTTTCCGAGGCAGTATCACTACAGAAGTAGATTGCCCCATCTTCCTTCCGAGGAGTGGCTGGTGGGTTTGAACCACCCGCCTTCTGGTTAGCAGTCAAGTGCCTTTAGCCACTATGCTACCAGAGCTCCCTAATAAAGTCTAGGCCACAGCATATTTAGGTGACATGTTTTCATACCTAATACATGCTGTCCATATGTAATAGTAGCAAAAGTAAAGTTTTCATATTGAAATGACTTGCCGCACAAGTCCCTTACTATTCATGCTGAGTTTTTGTTTGGCTCTAAATGTAACTTTCTACAAATCACTTCTGATCTACCCACCCAAATGGAGGAAACCAACATAAAAAATGGAGGTATGGGATGGGGAAGATGAACATCGAATCACTGTAATATCATCAATATTGCAAAAAAAATTCCTGTATTAATCCTTCACACACACACACACACACACACACACACACACACATATATATATAAATTTTTATAGGTAAAGTGAACCTTATTTTATATTTACACACATTTAACTGAAATGTATTTCATTTATTAATTGCACTTGTAAAATGATTTAGCCTTTATGTGTACTATTTTGCACTGTCTGGGTGGTAATGCATTTAAATAGTAATTTACCATTTACAAATAAATAGCAAAATGCTATGCAAAAATTTGAATATATTCAATAAAATGAAAATGTATTCATTATGACTAATAAAAACCAAAAAAAACTAAACTCACTGCCGTCGAGTCAGATCCAACTCATAGTGACCCCTCCTTGGGTTTCCGAGGCAGTATCACTACAGAAGTAGATTGCCCATCCTTCCTTCTGAGGAGTGGCTGGTGGGTTTGAATCACCACCCTTCTGGTTAGCAGTCACATGCCTTAGGGCTATGCCACCAGACCTCCTATTATGACTAATAGTAATGCTAAACTTACTCAATCTATTCATTTACTTCACATGAAGAGTAGTAGATATACAACTAATTCTGAAACAACATAAACATGTTTCCCTATATAACACAAATCACAAATGTTTCACAGTAAAGAAGGTTCTGAAATATAATTTTAAAACATAGCATCCAGTTCCCAAAACAAATAAACAAAACAAAATTTAAAAAAAAAAAAAAACAGCAAAAAAAAGGAAAGCTCTCAGAGTTTTTTAACAGAAAGAAACCCCAGGTTTTATCTTCAAAGGATGAATGTGATGAAATGGGGAAAATATATTTATTTGTTTCTAGCATGTGATCCACATAAAAATCTCTTGAGCTTCATCAAAAGTTTATAAATGCTATTTATTTTATCATCATTTTTGTATTTATATAAGGAGCTATGTGTTCTCAAACAAGTCACATAACCTTTGTAAGACTCAGTGCTCTAATATAGAAGATGTTGACAGAACCATAACTTAGCTTCCTGAATTTCCTTCCCTCTGAATAATCCTATCAGCCAATAAAATAAATGTTCCATCATTGTACCTTTTCAGTGAGATATGGAAAGCATACAATATGGTTGAAAAATGAAGAATGATAAAATGTACTTTCTTTTTAAATAATGAGTTGTTGAAAAATACACATAATATGTAAAAATAACAATGAAGAGTGAGGAAGGAGGCTCAACCTGACAAGAACAAGAGGAAAGATGGAGGTATTAAGAGGCGAAGAGTCAGAGAAAGAGATTGGGAGAGAATGTGTCACGTATACAAACAGGACAGAGAAAAACTGGTACACATGCATATAGACAAGAACATTCATAGTAGACATAGAAAGATACCAATTCATAGATGAAGACGCACATGGCAGAGAGAGAAACAAAGAGAAGGAGCATGATGGGGAGAGAAAAGAAGGGAAGGGGAATCTGGCACCACCTCTCATCCCATACAGTAAACACACGTGGAACCACACTCAGGGACCATATAAAGAACAATGAAGAGTGATAAATATTGAAAACAACACAGAATCAGAAACATGTTAGAAGATGATAGAATGAGACCCTAAGAGAGAGAGAGATAAACAAACAGGTTAGCTATAGTTGCGTTCACAGTTTGTGGATCTTAAGGGTGTCATCATTGTTAAAGACTGCAAAAATCAAGTTATGTATTAGACAAAAATGAGGATACAATCTCATTAGCCTTATCTGGAAGGTTCCAGAAATTTCGGGCAAGGGCTGTATTAAGCTTGAAAGCCACAGTTCCCATCTTTGCTTTAAATCTAAGCAATCGGGGCCAAGGCAAGGTAACAGTTTTGCAATGAACTCATTATAGCATCCACCACTCCTTAAATAAATCACTACGTTACCTCCAATCATGTTTGTTTTTTTCTTTTTCATAATGAAAAATAAATGTGCAAAACTAAGTGGTAAGTTGGTCAAATATGTAGACTGCAGCACATGGTAGTGAACTTTGGAGTAAGGCATCCACCACCAGAGAGTGTGACAGTGAGGCATTTTTGGAGATGCAATGTGCTAAGGAACATACATAGTTGTGTCCCAGCAACCATAACCTACCAGTTCCAAGTATAAAGTCGACTCTATACTTGGAAGAGGAGGCTGGAGAACACAGGTCTCCATTATTTATTTCCTCCTCTAATGACTGAGAACTTCAGTTTTCTTAAGATCAAGACTGTCTCTCAATGAGTCATAAGCTATCTTTTCACTCTGCAGAAACTATTATCCTGCACAGTGACCCATATCTGGCATGGGTCATTTGTTTTCTAATCTTAAATCTCTAGCACCAGGGGTGTGGGAACATAGATATTCATAAGAGACAATTAAATAAATTTTAAATGGTTAATTAATAAGATTCCAAACTCTGTGACATTTTGATGACAAAGTCATGGCATTATAATTATACTTTGGGATAGGACACAAATACTATGGGTGTCACAGTAATGTACGTCTACACAAGATGATGTTCATGTTCTTAATTTTCTATTATAAACAATTTAAACTTTTAATTGTGTTGCAGAACAGAAAAAATCTCGAGACATGTTTCATAATTTACAAAGCTACAATTATGTAATTAGTTCTCTCACATTTCCTACAATTACAAATTTTTGTGTTTCTTTTTGTGATGTCAAAATATACTGAGATATGGTCGAACATTCTGGGGCATCACTCCTCCTTGTCTTCTTAAAAGGAATGTTCTTGTTTGTGTTGTTATGTGGCTACAAAATTTAGTTACTGGGACATTGTGTTCCTTCTACATGCAAGTGTCTAATATTTACATGGATGTTCTGAAATAGTTAAAGGAAGACACTTTTCATTTTTCAATAAATTTAAATTCACCTAAATGGTTTTACTTTGGTTAACACATAACTGAAAGTATTGATATATAAAAATAAAATCCCTCACTGCCTTTGAGTCAATTCTACTCATAGTGACCCCTCCTCAGGTTTCCGAGGCAGTATCACTACAGAAGTAGATTGCCCAACCTTCCGTCCGAGGAGTGGCTGGTGGGTTTGAACCACCAGCCTTCTGGTTAGCAGTCAAATGCCTTAGGCACTATGCCCCCAGAGCTCCCATAAAAATAAAAGGGGATTATTTTTCAAATACCTTCTAGTTTGAATTTTAGAGACTTAAGATTAAGACTTTAATGTCAAAATTGGTATTTATTTCAGTCTTAAATATTTTATCAACCAGGTAAATAATCTGTCATAAAAACTTCAGCATCATAAATTTAAATATATAATAAATAACTTGGTGCAATTCAAAATGAAGTCTCTATAATTTTCTTTTCAAATAGTCTACATAAATAAACTTTTTGCAGGATATCTTCTTCCTCCCTCTCAATTAGTTAGGTGCTGATGAATGACAAGTAATTCTTTAGAGAAAATTATGCCATATTTGAAAGAAGTCATTTTGTATTACATGAAAATTATAGTTCTGCAATAGCTTCTCAGCATGGATTTGTTCCCAGTTTAAAGGGTTACAATGTGCTTTATATTTTGCATGGAAAAAAGTTCACTGGTATTAAAAATGCTCAGTAAGATAGTGAAACAGTGGTGGATGAGGGGGTTCAAAAAGCCTTGAAAGGCCAAAAGCAGATGGAAAGTGGGGATGTATAAAGTAAGGCAGAAGGAGCCTTAGGTACAGGGAGAATTCACTCAGGCAGAATCTGGAGAGTGTTTGCATTAAAAAAAAAAAAAAGCCATGATGTGTAGGCAAGGAAGCGGGTTAAAACTGGAGGACTCGTGGTCTGTAGAAGTCTTTTCTTAGCATTTACAAATAGGAGACTATAAACATGTATGACAAAAAACAAACAAACAAAACGTGTGTGGTGCTTTTCTAAAGAAACTGAACTTGGTACCTGGCGAGAACTAGGGAAGCGGGAATTCTGGCATTAAAAACAAAAAACTGCCTTTGAGTCGATTCCAACTCATAGTGACCCGCGTTGGGTTTCTGAGGCTGTAAATCTTTATGAAAGTAGATTGCCCTATCTTCCTTCCATGGAGCAGCTGGTGGGTATGAATCACGGACCTTCTGATTACCAGTCAAATGTCTTATCCACTACATCACTAGAACTTCTTTTATATAAGAATAAAGCCCTCTGTATTATAGCATTTGAAGTAGAAAAGACAGCTCTCTGCCTTCTCACATATAGCTAAAAAAAAAAAAAAAAATTAGTCAACAAGATCCACCCAAGTCTTAGAGCTCTCAGTCAGCTTTTCTGTTTTTTCATACTTACATATAAATGATCACTAAGAAAGTAAATAATCCAAAAAAATAAAATAGCAAGGCAATGAACAAATTATTTGAAATATACAACTGTAAAAAGCTGACATGCAAAGAAATTTTAAAAAATAAAATAAACACTCCTATATCTATTAAATGAACTCTGTGGTGTAGTGGTTAAGGAACTTGGCTGCTGGTCAGTGCTTTGGACCCAACAGCCACTCTGTGGAAGAAAGATGAAGCAGTCTTTTTCTGTAAAGATTTACAGCCTCAGAAACTCTATGGGAGGGAGTCACTATGAGTCAGAATCGAATCAATGGCAGAGAGTTTGGTTTTGGTTATGTCCATTAAAAAAATTATACTACTATTAAAATATTTCCCACAATAAAAATGCCATGCCCAGTTAGCTTTACAATTGAATTCTTTGAAACACTTTGGGAAGAAATAACACCAATCTTAAACTATTTCTTCCAGAAAAAAGAAAAAGAGGGAATGCTTTCCAACTTGCTTTATGTGGCTAGTCTAAAATTGACCTACACTTGACAAGAATATTACATGAAAAAAAAAAAAAAAAAACATACAGCTAAGTATCTATGAAAACCAAGACACAGACATCCTAAACAAAATATTAGAAAATTGAATCCAACAATCTGTAAAAATTATAACACCTCATGACCAATAGAGTTTATTTTAGGAATTCAAGAGTGGCTTCACATTAAGAAAACAAATGACTCTACGCTAGGCCTCTGGCCTCAGGATGATAGTCACAGGGGACGTCAATCCAACAAAGTACATAAAACATTGTTCTACATTCTCCTTTGGTGAGTAGTTACCAGGGTCTTAAAAGCTTGTGAGAGGTGACCTATTGGTCTCTCCTCATCTGGAACAAAGAAGAGTGAAGAAAATCAAAGATGCATGGAAACAATTAATCCAAGAGACGAATGGACCACAAGAACCTAAACTTACATGTCCCTGAAACCAGAAGAACCAAATGGTGCCTGGCTACCAATGCCACCTATTTGGACAGGGTTCAAAATTAGAGATCCTGGATAGAGTAGGGGGAAAATGTGGAACAAACTTGAAAAACATAAAGAAGACGAACATTAATGGTCAGATAGAGACTAGTGAAAACCCTGACACTATGGCCCCGCATCACACTTTGGGGCCTAGAATTGGGGTCATTCAGTAGCTTAACTCCCAGCTAAACAATAGACAGGACTATGAGCTGAACAACTACACCAAGAAGGTGGACTCCTTAGAACACTCAGCCACAGAAGATCAGAAGCGCAGCATTTGCACATGGAGAAGTCTAGGCAGGCATGAATGAATAAGTAAGAAGGACACAGGGAAGGTGTAACCACAGGCACGAGGTGGCAGGAGATGTGTTCCATTGTGAGGATTATAATCAGTGTCAGAAAACAAAACATGTATAAACTGTTGAATATAAAATGAATCTTCTTTGTAAAATTGCACCTAAATCACAATAAAAATTTACACACAAACCAATGACTATAATTCACTATTTTCACACAATAGGAGAAAAATAACAATCATTTACATAAATACAGAGAAAGTAATTGACAAATTCCAATAATTATTTATGACAACAATTTAGCAAACTGGGAATTAAGGGAGATTCCTTAATCTGTTCAAGAAGATTGTCACATTCTATGAAAATCATCATATTTAATGATAAATTATGGAAAGCTTTTCACTTCAAACAGGGAATGAGACAACGTTTCTCAATATCTTCACTTCTATTTAACATTGTTTTAGAGCCTGTGCAATAAAGGAAGAAAAAGAAATGCTTAAATGATAAGTATTGGAAAAAGATAAATTTCCTTTATTTGATGATTATATAATTGTGTGTACAAAATTCCCAAAGATTCAAACAGAACAGAAATAATGAGAATGTTCCCACATTGTGAAGAATGTAATAAATGTCACTGAATAATTTGAGTAGAAATTGTTGAATGGGAGCCTAAGCTACTGCATAAACCTTCACTGAAAACACAATAAAATAATTGTTTTTAAAATCCCAAAGATTCTAAAAATTATGAGTATTAATCAGTAAATTTAGAAAAGTCACTGGATACATATGTTCAATTTATAAACATAATAATATTCTGCACAGCAGCAACAAATGAAGAGAACATAAACTTTAAAACTTATAGTAGAATCAAAAATAATCAAATACTAGGGATTAATAAAATTTGTGTCGTACATATAGAATAAAAACTTCAAACTATTGCTAAAAAGGCTTTTAAAAAATACCTAGATAAATATAGGGATACAGCATGTTCACATTTGGATGAGTCAATAATGTAAAGATGTCAATAGATCAAGAGTCAATACAATTCCAATTACTATTCTGTCAGACTTTTTGTAGAAACTGACAAATCGGTTGTAGAATTTATTTGATAATCCAAAAATACAAAAGCAGTCTTCAAGAGGAAGGGCAAAGTTGGAGGATTTATACTCCTGCTTACAATTTTTATTTTTATAAATTGATTATAATTAAGCCAGTGTGGTATTGGTACAAGGATAGTAATAATTGAATAGAAGAAAATAGAGAATGCAAAAGCTGATTCATATATAAATACTCATTTGATTTGTGACAAAAGCGCCACTGTAGCACATGGGGAAACGATTATCTTTCCATAAATGGTGATGGATCAATTAGTGCTACTTTCACTGTATATTTATATGCACCTCTTAGTTTTTAAAAATCTATTATTTTAGTAAACATTTTCAATACTATATTTCAAAATTATACAAGACAGAAAGTTGAAGACTCCCAAGTTAAGTAAGTGATTGAAAGAATGAATGAATGAATGAAAAAAGCAAGCACTTTTGGGTGGGGCAGTTAGTCTATATTAATGATCCATTAAATACATTTTAGGTGAGAATAAGTAATTTTGATTTATTATACTTGGTGAAATTGGTTACCTCCACCTTGCTAAAATACTGTCAAGGTATACCTGAACTCTGAATTAATCACTTCATCATTTTTCTAACCTAATTGTTTGAAATTTTTCATGCAAAAAATAATGGTGTCCATTTTGCATTTGGTCATTGGTGTGCCATCCTCCATGATCACCATTTTTTCCATTCCAACAAATCATACAGCCAAAACAAATGGTCAGGTTAATGCATCACACACACACACACACACACACACACACCTTTTCCATAAAGCACCCAAGGAACAAAAGAAACATAAACACTTGCAACATTTAATGCATATGACAAGAGGAGATGGTTAATGTCTAACCTTTATCCACTGGAGATTTGTCTGCTTGAGCTTATTTTCAAGTTTATCTTGCTCTTCTGGGCTTATGGGAGCGCTTACAAGCACCGTTCCTCCAGTTTCATTTAATTGTTTTAGAATTCCCTGGCGCAGGGGCAACTCTTCTGCCAGTAACTGAAACAGACAAATGCAACAATGTTTAAAATGAATTACAACACAATTCCAGCTACCTTGTCTTTGCCTCTATTGATTAGTCTAACAAAATGAAGCGACTTGACAGAAGGGCCGTTGGTCCCTAAAATAACAACTGTTTTCTACAGAGTGCAGAGCTGATGGACTGAAACACCCACTCCCAAGTAAATAAACCTATCCTTGAAAGGACCAAATTATCTTATTCCTCAGAGATTTTTTTTTTTAAGAGAAAAATGTTAGGTGGTATAATAAACTCTAAAATAATGCCCTAAACAGTTAGCCTGGAAACACATCACTATCAGAAATAGAACAATCAGAATAAATCATCACCCTCTCATATACTCAGACTCCATACCATAACATACCAGTGAGTAAGAATTTACACCATCATCATAAGAGACAATCAACATTTATTGAGTGTGTACTGATTGTCAGGCATTGTACTAATCTCTTCACATATATTATCTTAGTTTATCCCCGTACCAACATAACTTAATAGGGTAGATCCTATTATCTTCATTTTACCTGTCCTAAACTGAGACAGAGTTTAAAAACCAGGTTCAAGGACACAAAGGTAGCATGCAAAAGCTGGAATTCATATTTAGGCAATGAAATTGCAGAACTCCTATTTTGACTTGTCCACATCCTTGAATTTCTCTTATTCATTCAGCATCACACTTTAAATGTCCTTTCTCAAGTCCTACAAAACCACCAAGATGTTAATAGCTGTGTTTTATTCATTTATATCATATAGAGCTGCACTACTTAATACAGTAGCCACTAGGCACATGAGGATTTTAAAATGTAAATTAATTAAAATTTAATTCAACAAGTAAAAATGTCAGTTACTCCATCACACTAGTCATCTTTCAAGTACTCACAAGTCACATATGACTAGTGGCTACCAAAATAGTTAATGCAAAACATTTCTACCGTCACAGAGAGTTCTATTGGACAGCGCTGATCTTGATTGTCTGAGAAGGAAAGAAAATCAATACATATTTATTGATACGTAAATGTCACCAAATATGTCCTTTAAATGTGTTATCAATGTGTGTTATCACACACACACATGACACGTTCAGTACAGTTAAGAGAAATAATTTCCAAGGATGGAATGGTTCGTTTTTCCATGACATAACCAACTTCAAATGAATTACTGATTCTAAACTTTTCATCTTTGAATCTCAAGTACAGGCATAACTCGGAGATATTGTGGGTTTGCTTCCAGACCATCACAATAAAGCAAATGTCACAATAAAGCGAGTCAGAAGAAATTTTTGGTTTTCCAGTGCAAATAAAAGTTATGTTTACAAGGAAGGCATTGACTACTGCTAACTAGAGGGTTGGTGGTTTAAGCCACCAGCCGCTCTGCAGAAGGAAGGTGAGGCAATCTACTTCCATGAAGATTTACCACCTTGGAAACTCAATGGGGTCACTATGAGTTGGATTTGACTCAGTGGGTTTTGTTTTATTTTGTTTTAGTAGTCTATTATGTATGCAGTTGCATTATGAAAAAGTTTGAAATATTGTGAGAATCATCAAAATGGGACACAGAGATATAAATTGAGCACATGCTGTTGGAAAAATTGTGCCAATCAACTTGATGAAGGATAGCCACAGACCTTCTACTTGTGAAAAAGTCGACATCTGCGAAGCTCAATAAAATGAGGTATGCCTGTACTTACTGCAATACTTAACACTTAGTATCTGAAAGTAGAGCATTCCTTTGAAACCTTTCATAAACCTAAATGGAATAAAGCAAAGGAGCAATTACTGTTGATTTACATGGGGCCCAAAAAATAACACACCAAATCATACCAAATAACACATAAAACCAAAAATAACCGTCATATACGATGTTCACAGACACAGTTCAAAGCTATGGTAGCTTGATGCTGAGATGCTGAGCATAGTTCACCAGGGAAGGAGATGGGTGACACTACTGTCACTACTCAAGTGAGTACTGCCTTTTTAATGGCTCACCACAAAACAAATACTGATATTAGTTTCACTTTTTGCCTATCTTCATAAAAGCAGAAATCCTCTTAGAATTTCTTTAGGTTAGTGAAAACAGGTACCAACGAAAGTTTTTTGTAAAAGTGAAAGGCAGTAAGCAAGCTTCTGAAAAGCAGGGCATACCTGTAGTAGATACACACACACACTCTCTCTCTCTCTCTCTCTCTCTCTCTCTCTCTCTCTCTCTCTCTCTCTCTCTCTCTCTATATATATATATATATATATATAACTGAATTTAGCAATATTTTTATTTTTATACCTTCTCCCCTGTTGTTCTGTTGCAAATTCCTTGTTTTGCAGAAATAAATGCTTGGCATTGGACTCTAATTTACACATGAAAACAAACCGAATCATTGCATTTCCCTTTAATTGTGCAACCTTGTTAAATGAGGATAATAGTAACCATTTTGAAAGTCTGATATGAAGATTGAATAAAATAGCAGATGGAAATGCATCTAATCCTTGGCTCATAATAGGGGATGATTAAATGTTAATTTTCTTTCCCCTTTCCCCTTCCTTTCAAAATTTAAAATAAAACAGATCCAAAATAGTGTTTTCTTGAAATTGAAACCATAAAACCTAAACCAACTGTACAACCAGTGCCTGTCAGACAGCCAGGTGAGGTGATCAGTAATAGCAGACAACACAGTTGGAAGGCTTGAAAGGCCACTTGGATAAGCTGGCTGTCTATTCAACCGGTATGGAGTGTGAACAAACACCCTGCCCCCATCTCCAGACAAAATAAACCAAAATAAAACATCACTTCAGGCGAATTGGATGCCTTTAATTAGAGGCTGAAGTAGTGTGATTGATTTCACAATTAAGATCTTCCCTAGCAAATGGGATTTATTTTTATAAAGACTCTTTCCAAATCTCCTGATATGTGGCCTAAGATATATTGAAAAAGTGACTCCCATTTTGATTCTGATTTTATGATTCCTCATTTTGTTCTTTAATATTTTCCAATATTTGGAGATGGGAAATTCTCAAATAAGTCTAAAATTAAATTAATTTTGTTTCCAAAAATAACTGCCATGCATCACACACACACGCACGCACACATGCATGCACACGCACACATAATAAAATGTATACCAAAAAAATCCCTCCAAACTAACTGTCATTGAGTCAATTCTGAGTCAGGGCAACCCCCATTGGGTTTCCAAGGCTGTAAATCTTTACAGAAGCAGATGGCCCCATCTTTCTTCCATGGAGTGGCTGGAGGATTTGAACCACTGACCTTTTGGTTAGAAGCCAAATGCCTTAACCACTACACCACCAGAGCTCTAAATAAAATGTATATATACACAAAAAACCATGCATTTTTAAACAAAGTACACTGGTTGGGAACCACTGGCTTAAGATAAAGTTGTGAGAAAAACACTTCAGTGAGGAAGTATAAATAAACTGTTGTTGTTGATGTTAGGTGCCATCCAGTCATCTCAGACTCATAGCCACCCTATGCACAGCAGAATGAAACACCGCCCAATCCTGAGCCAGCTCCATGATTCTTGTTATACTTAAGCCCATCGCCACTGCCACCATGTCAGCCCATCACGTTGAGGGCTTTTCCCTCTTTTGTGGACCCTGACATCCTTCTCCAGGGGATGGTCCTTTCTGACAATATGACCAAAGTAGTTGAGACGAAGTCTGGCCATTCTCGCCTCCAAGGAGCATTCTGGCTGCACTTCCTCCAGGACAGACCTGTTAGGTCTTTTAGCAGTCCACGGTACTTTCAAGCATTTTTCTCCAACACCACAGCTCAAAAGCATCAACTCTTCTTCAGTCCTCCTTATTCATTGTCCAGCTGTCACATGCATATGAGGTGACTGAAAATACCATGGCTTGTGTAAGGCACATCCTAGTCCTCAAGGAGAAATCTTTGCTCTTCAGCACGTGAAAGAGGTCCTTTGCAGCCGATTTGTCCAGTGCTATATGTCATCTGGTGTCCTGACTGCTGCTTCCATTGGTGTCAATTGTAGAACTTAACAATGTGAAGTCTTTGACAATTTCAAACTTTTCTCCATTTATCGTAATGCTGCTTATAGGTCCAGTTGTGAAGATTTTTGTTTTCTTTCTATTGAGATGTAATCCATACTGCAGACTGTATTCTTCAATCTTCGTCATTAATACTTTAAGGCATCCTCACTTTCAGCAAGCAAAGTTGTGTCGTCAGTGTATCACAGTTTGTTAATGATTCTTTTTCCAATCTTGATGCCACATTCTTCTTCATAAAGTCTAGCTTCTTGGATTATTTGCTCAGCATACTAATTGAATAGGTATGGTGAAAGGATACAACTCTGACACACACCCTTCTTGATTTTAAACCATGCAGAGTCCCCTTGTTCTGTTTGAACAACAGCCTTCTTGTCTATATACAGGTTCCACATGATTACAGTTAAGTGTTCTGGAATTCCCATTCTTCTCAATGTTATCCACAATTTGTTATGATCCACACAATCAAATGCTTTTGCATAGTCAATG
>NW_006921735.1:1389393-1390909 GCF_000298275.1 Orycteropus afer afer
GGGATATATTCAAGATAATATTTTGGCTCTTGTGGACTTGTTTTAATTGTCTTCAATTTCAAGTTGAACTTGCATCTGAGCAGTTGATGGTCTGTTTCACAGTCAGCTCCTGGCAAGCTCTTGGCTGAAGATAATGAGCATTTCCATTGCCTCTTGCCACAGATGTAGTCAGTCTGATTCGTGTGTACTCCATCTGTCGAAGTCCATGTGTATAGCTGCCATTTGTGTTGTTGAGAAAAGGTATTTGCAATGAATAAATTGTTGGTCTTGCAAAATTCTATCATGTCATCTCCAGCGTTATTTCTGTCACTAAGGCCAAATTTTCCAGTTACCAGTGATTCTTCTTTATTTCCAACATTTGCATTCCAATCAACAATGATAAGCAACACATCTTGATTGCATGTTCGGTCAATTTCAGACTCCAGATGTTGATAAAAATGTTCAATTTCCTCATATTTGGCTTTGGTGGTTGGTGCATAAATAAACTAATGAGCAGGATATCAATGATTAGATACATTAAAAAAGAGATTCATACCCTGTTTATAAATGTAGGACCAGGGGGATTTTAGAAAATAAAATTACCTTGACTTGATCAAGCTTTTCTTTTAGCTGCTGCTCATTTCCAAGTTCAAGTGGAATGCTAGCAACGTTATTTGCTTCTTCCAACCATAAAACAAATTCATTTAAATCTCTTTGAAATTCTGACAAAATATTCTTTTGTTCTTCCAGCCTGGAGGAAAAAAAAATAAAATTGTTATAAACATCATGTTTCTCAAATTTTCTCTTATTTTACAGCAAACTAAAAAAAAAAAAAAAAAAAAAAAACCTAGCAAACATGGTCAGGAAAATAAGCAATTTACAAGATGTTAACAATACATGATTTCTTTTAAGACAAATTGATTAACTTTAAACAAGGTGATTTCAATAACTCAAAAATCTTTAAAAGATAAGAGATTGAAATTGGTTAAAAAAAATTCTGATTTTAAATTCCAACAGCATTATAATTACACTAGAGCAGGGCTTCTCCTTTTCAGCACTATGGTTCTTTGTTTTGAGGGGTTATCCTATGCATTTTAGGAGGCATCCCTGGCCTCTTTCCAGCAGATGCCAATAGCACCCCCTATCCAGTTATGACAACCAAAAATGTTTCCAAGCATTACCAAATGTTCTTCTCCTGGGGAATCAAAATTGCACCTGTGAACCACTGTACTAGAGTAATTATATAACAAGATCTAGTACATTGGAGAATTGTAGGACAGAAGTTAAAATAAAAGGAATTAAAATTAAAAAATATATATTAATGCTAAAATGATTTCCAAATTATGACTCCCAACTCATTTTGGGGAAAGAGGAACCTTGATCTAAAATACTTAACATATTCTGCATTTCTTGTTGTTGTTGTTGTAAGTTGCCATTGACTTCATTCTGACTCACAGTGACTCCAAGTGTGCGGAGTAGAACTGCTCCATAGGGTTTTCAAGGCCTTTCAGAAGCAGCTCACCAGGCTTATCTTCTG
>NW_006921735.1:1392349-1394199 GCF_000298275.1 Orycteropus afer afer
GCTCACGTTAATCTTCCATTGGTCTGCTGATCTCCTCTCGTCTTACCTAATCTCATTTTCAATTACTCTCTTCCCTTCTCTTTTCCGTTTTGAAACCCATTATCTCCCTTGATGTGTTCCTTAAACAAACTAGACAATTCCCTACTTCTGAGCCTTCACACTTGCTGTTCTATCTAGAACATTCTCCCCCCAAATGTAAACATGGTGACTCCCTCACCTTCTGCAGACTTTTATTCACATAATGAAGTCTTTCCGGATGAACCTATTTAAAATTGCACCTCCCTACACCCCAAAATGTCTACTCTAACTTCCTGTTTTATCCTTCCCTTTAGCTCTTAAAACTAACACATTGTATCATTTGGTTATTCCTTTTTGTGTATTGTCTATCTCCCTCACATGAAATTAAGCTCTCTGACGGCAGAGATTTTGTCTATTCTATTTCCTCCTGTATTCCTTGTACACGTTGTTGTAGTTGTTGTTATGTGCCATGGAGTCAGACCCGACTCATAGCGACCCCTCCTTGGGTTTCCGAGGCAGTATCACTACGGAAGTAGGTTGCCCAACCTTGTCCTCCCCACCACTGCTGGTACTGAAATAATGGTACCATTTGTAACTGAAGTTGTCTTCGATTTGCTGAAATATTGTATTGCACAAGAGTAGTAAATCAGACTATGTTTCTGAATAAATATTTCAAAGATTCTTTTGAAATAGCAATGCATGCAAGTTTGCAAAGAATGGTGAAGAGTTCCTTCATTCACTCAACAATTATTTATTGAGCATCTACTTTGTGCCAGGAGCAAGGAATACTAGTAAGAAATTCAAAAGAGAGATTTGGGGCTCAGGGCAGTGGGGAGAGCAAGAAATACGCTTTCAAAGACATTAGCAATGAGTTGGTATTTAAAAAACCTGGTAAACCAGCTTTTGAACGAATCATTAACAATTCATATTTGGCACCTTTTGATTCCATTCCTTCTTCATGTTATTAAGTTGAATTATTTGCAATTCTCCCTACAGCTTATTTCAATTGCAGAAAAGAAGTCCATCATTGATTTCTTATGTTGGGTAATGTTGTTGCTCCTACTCCTATGCAAGTTGACATGGGAAGCCAAAGGAACTGCTGCAGTGCTCTTCTGGTCCCTTTAAAACCTAAGAGGAACTGTTCTGGAGCTCTACAGCTCAGCAAACATTCTGTCAGGGATGAGAGGATGGCTTTCCCTTTCTTGCTACCTAAACTCGTTTTCTGTGATTCTCTTGAAGCCTCTACCTTGACTTAAGGGAAATGAAAAGGTGGAGGCAAAGGAACTGCCCCTCACCAAACACACTGCACTCCTCACGCGCTTACCACCCCTTTTATTCTGAGACCTTTTTTTAATGACTCAGAAAAGGGGTTTTGAGGAAGTTGGAGGTTGCTAGTAGTTGAGATAATACTGCTATTGCTTCCTAGGAAACCCTGTGAGGAAGTGGCTGGTCTCAACTGCTGACAGCTTGTGGGAAAATGCCAGGTAGTACCACTGGTCCTCAGAATCTGGCCTTAGCAGCAATTTTATAACAGAAAAATATCTCACTATGGACATCCTTTAGGAGCTCTGGTAGCGTAGTGCCTAAGGCACTTGACTGCTAACCAGAAGGCTGGCAGTTCAAACCCACCAGCCACTACTCAGAAGGAAGGTTAGGCAATCTACTTCCATAGTGATACCACCTCGGAAACCCAAGGAGGGGTCGCTATGAGTCGGGTCCGACTCGATGGCACATAACAACAACAACAAAAAAAAATTAAACAAAAAATTTGAGGAGCAGCAAAGAGTAACACCAAACCAAAATGATATAAATATATATATATATATATATAC
>NW_006921735.1:1394844-1396328 GCF_000298275.1 Orycteropus afer afer
GGGTTTGAACCACCAACCTTCTGGTTAGCAGTCAAGTGCCTTAGGCACTATGCTACCAAAGCTCCTTGATCTGTTATTGAGCATTTCATTTGTTCAAATATGTACCATTTATGATATTTCATAGATAACCTTGCCACAAACACATTTGTTTATATATTTTGATTCACATATCTGACAGTTTCCTTAGAATAAGGAAGTTAATAAAAGTATTAAGTATGAAATACATTTTGCTAAGTATCTTTGCAAAGCTAGTAATAAGAACATTTAAATTCCTATCAACAGTTATAAAACACTTGTCTTGCTATACTTTTACAACTATTAATCATCATGAATGATTTATTTCATAGAAGAAAAACAGTTTGCCATAGATGTTCCACACGATTTTTCTATTAATAGGAAGGTTGAAAATATGTTGTGTGTGTTTGTCATGTATGTTTCTACTACCAATTTGTCTACTGTATCTGTTTCCTATTTTCCCTCAATGTTTTCCTATTTATCTGTAAGAGCTCTCTTCATGTTATTTAAAATATGTATTTGTTGGGAATTTTTCAAGCTTCCCTTTAGCCTTTTGATGATGTTTGTTTTTAAATAAATTTTGATCAGTTTTGTTTTTGTAATTTATTTCATTGATAGTACTCTTAATATTGTGTCCATCTTAAAATTGTTTAGATATTCACCTTCAGTTTAGTCTGGATTCTTATATTACTGTTTTAAAAAAATACATGTTTAATCCACTTTATTTATTTATTTATTATTGTGATTTTGGTGAAAGTTGACAGAGAAAATTCATTTTCCATAGAACAGTTCATACACATTTTGTTTCATGACACTGTATTTCATCTACTTTAAATTTACCTAATACTTAAATTTCTGACATTGAAAGGTATCTTGTAAATTCATATATTTTCCCCAATATAATCTCTTCTCTATTAATCTGTGGCACTTTCTTCATTATATTTCATGTTTTTCCAAGTATGAGAGTTCCGTTTGTTTATTTGCTGTATATTTTCGTGACAATAATGCACTACTTCAGGAGCCCTGGTGGCAAAGTGGTTAAAGAGCTCAGTTAATAACGGAAAGGTCGGTGGTTCTAATCCTCCATCCACTCTGTTGGGAGAAAGATCTGGCAGTCTGCTTCTGTAAATATTTACAGCCTTGGAAACCCTATGGGGCAGTTCTACTTTGTCAGACAGGGTTGCTATGAGTCTGACTTGACTCAACGGCAGTGGGTTTGATTCAATGCACTAATTCAGTAATTGAAGCTTTAACATGTGTTTTAATTTCTACTAGGTTAAACCTTCTCTTCCGCACCTAAGCTTTTCTGACTCCACCTGATAATCATTTGGTCAAGATACAAAATAAATGTCATTGGGGATTTTGCTTTTGATTGCATTAAATTAATAAATGAGTTTGTGGAGGATTATTGCCTTCTCAATATAAGTCTGCTAAATTTTCTTTAAGGGATCTGGTGGCATAGTGCCTAA
>NW_006921735.1:1396723-1398104 GCF_000298275.1 Orycteropus afer afer
TATTTCTCGTTACACATTGTGTGTGGAAAACTTTTTCTGAGGATTTAATTTTTTGAAAAGTGTAGCATCTTCTAAAATACAAAAAAACATTTGGTAGTCATTGCTTGTCTAAGTTTATTTTCTTAGACTTTAAAATATAAAAGAGAGAGTGCCCAAATCCCACTGGGACCTTGTTATAATGGCTTTCTCAAGTGCATGTGTTCTCTGAAATTTCAAAAGCCTCCATCTGAAGTTATAAAAGCTGCAGTTTGAATTTATGTATTCAGATGATTGCAGAAAAGCAAAGAAACTCAGTTAGCTTTTCTAGGCTTGTTTCTTGACAGAACAGTTTAAATGTGCTTTATATTGGCATTCATCACATGAAGTGTTCTTTCTTTGTTTACCTACATGCTTAATGCTTATGGTAGGATTTATTCAGTCATGTGGTAGTAATAATAACGAATGGGATATTTAACATTACCTTCTGCAATTAAGTGCTAAATATTTTACATTTAGAGGCATTTCAACACATTTGGATTTTTTTTAAACAATGGCTTCTGTGTGAAATATTGGCTCTGTTGCCATTTATATTATAAATGCTCTTAATGCAAACGAAGGAATCACATATCATGATGGTGAGAAATTTGCATAATCAGAAAGGAAGAGTTACCAATGAGTCCCTAAATTCAAGGAGTTGAACATTACCTCATAATACCCATTATCTGTGGGGCTGCTCCTATGGTAACAGGAAGAGACTTCCACCTGACATGGCATAATTTTAGGAGGGGGAGGATCTACCAAGTATTTCAGGTGAAGTGCTAGATATTTTTGCATTTGTATTTCTTTTAATCGTTGATTCATCCTCTGTGTTACTTTCTTAACGTCCCCAAAAAAGAAATTGAGTCTCAGGGGATTTAAATACGGTGGTACAGTGCCTAAGGCATTTGACTGGTAACCAGAAGGCTGGTGGTTCAAAAGACTAGGCAATCTACTTCCCTAAAGATTTACTTCCTCGTAAACACAAAGGGGGTCGCTGAGAGTCGGAATTGACTCAATGGGAGTGAGTTTCGTTTTGGTTTGGGTATATATCCAAATATAAGAGGACTAATTCATGTTCCCAATTGGAAGTTCCTCTCCAAATTTTTTGATCAATATAACCTAGAAACTTTTAGGAATGTAGATAGAATCATCACCGACTTCTATGCAACGCAAAGCGCAATGCAACACATTGCCATCCAGTTGGATCCGACTCAAAGTGACCCCACCATGGGTTTCTGAGGCAGCATCACTACAGAAGTAGGTCACCCCATCTTCCTTCCAAGGAGTGGCTGGTGAGTTTGAACCTCCAGCCTTCAAGTTAGCAGTCAAATGCCTTAGGCACTATGCTTCCAGAGCTCTTAGT
>NW_006921735.1:1398689-1403849 GCF_000298275.1 Orycteropus afer afer
GCTAAATTTGCTTTCTTCCAGTTTTCTGTTTTGTTTTGCATTTTGCTTCCTTAATGGGTGATCTCTAAAAGGAACCGAGACAAGTATCAACTGAAATTATAACTCATATGTATTTTCAAGTCATTATTGTTGTTTTGAGCAAAGTGAAATAAGTGAATGTCTTGTAATTTGACAAAGTCTAGAAGGTTTCGGATATATATGAGTGTTATTTTCTGTTTTGTTATCAAAAGAACATCACCTTATATTCAAATACTTCTAGATTTTGTCAAATTACAAGGCATTAACTTATTTGCTCAAAACAATACTGATTGGGGAAGACATACTGGCTAGAATTTCCATTGATGCTTATTTTAGTTGCTTATGGAGATCACCTGATAACACCCTCTGTAGGATATCCTAGATCCCTGGTGATGCAGTGGTTAAAGTGCTCATCTACTAACCAAAAGATAGGTGGTTCAAACCCACCAGGAATTCCACATGAGAAACATGAGGCAGTCTTCTTCCATAAAGAAGTGCAGCTTTGGAAACCCGATGGGACAGTTCTACTATTTTCTGTAGGGTCATGTTGAGCTGGAGTCAGCTCCAAGGTAATGAGTTTATAGAATAGCAGCAGAATGAGGACTCAGGGTTTTTAAACCAACATGCCTCCTATAGCTGACCAGTGCATGATGTCAAAAAATTAGACATTCATTCATTTTGTCTACAGTTTATGCCCTGTTCAAATTAAATACTCCAGAGAAGGGTAACACATCAAAACTTCTCAGTCATTTATGCCTGGATAATAAGGAAATGATTAACTACATGAAGTCAGATGTGGATAGTGATGGGGGAAAGCGTGAGGCTTAGCAGAGAGAGCTACTGAGAGGAAAAGAAGTCCAGATCCATTTGTTAGTGAAGTTTTGAACTTGGGCAACTTGGGACATTTTTTTATCTACAGGTCTCAGTGTGTCTTAAAATTGGGATAATAAATACTTCATACTAAACCCACCAGCCACTCCTCAGAAGGAAGACTGGGCAATCTACTTCTATAGAGATACCACCTCAGAAACCCAAGGAGGGGTCACTATGAGTAGAAATCGACTCAAGGCAGTGAGTTTAGTTTTTAGTTATGCTTGTGGGGATCAAGTTTGCTCTCAGAGACCCAAGTTTTAGGCAACCATTTCTTTAATGATCAGTATTCAAGAAATGGTAAAGAAATAAAAAGGACAAAAAAGGGATACCGACTTTGCTTTTTCAATCTCAGAATTTTGCCTAAACCTACATGTTTATCTGGTGGCGTAGTGCCTAAGGCACTTGACTGCTAACCAGAACACTGGTGGTTCAATCTCACCAGCCCCTCCTCAGAAGGAAGGTTAGGAAATCAACTTCTGTAGTGATACCACCTCGGAAACCCAAGGAGGGGTCACTATGAGTTGGGTCCAACTCAACAGTACAGAACAACAACAACTACTACTACTACATGTTTCTATGCATAAATATATTTAAAATACACAGACAAGAACATAGAATGGCCATTTGAAATTGAGCTTTTTGATGAGCCATCTGACAGCTCTGTCACTCTTTTCTGGAAAATTTCTTTGACAAGTTTTGCTGGGGAAACACAATTAGAGTCTATGCCAATTCATGGGTAAATGTGCCACCAGACCAGGTAAAGCATATGTATGACTGCAGTGCAAGAGACATTTCCTGAATGTTTACTCAGTGCAGGGACTGTTCTAGCCTCCAGTGATATGACACCGAATATAGGCAACAAGCTTTGCCCTCATGGAGCTTACATTCTATTGGGGGTAGGTAGACAACAGACAAGATAAAGAAATAAATCATATAGATAGTGACATAGTGATAAATGCTATAGAGAAAAAAAAATGAAGGGAAGAATGGCGATAGGGATAGGGCATGTTGAGTATGGTAGGGGGTTGGTTGCAATTTTATAGAGGGTGATCACTATAGGCCTCACTGAGAAAAGGACATTCGAGTAAAATCTTCATATCAGGTGCTACCTAGTTGCTCATTGAATAACTTGAGACTTTTTTCTTCAGCATGCAGTTACAGGTCATTTTCCTCTCTCCTTTGCAATTTTGTTGTTAGATGCTGTGGAGTTAATTCTGACTCATGGCGACCCCATGTGGGTGTGATTATATGACTGTATTCTTGCCAATGGAATGTGAGCACAAGTGATGTTCTCTACTTCCAGGCCCAGCTCACAACACCCTTATTCTCCCTGTACACATATGATTATCCATATTCTTTTTCTTTCTAATATATAAAACCATGGTGATGTTGAAAGCCACACGTTAAATATGTTGGAGACACAAGATGAAAGTAGTCTGGGCCCCTGATTCATCATTTGGAAGCAAGTGTCTTGTTGACCAGAAGCAACCATTTTGGATTTTACATGAGTGAGCAGTGTTTAGCCACTGAGATTTTGGTATTCATTACAGCAGCTTGAATTAATTTAGGCATTACAGAAATGAAGGAGGTGAGGGAGCAAGTCATGAAAATATCAGGGAGAAGAACAAGTGTCAAGGTCCTGAGGCAGGATCATGGTCAGAATCTTAAAAAAAAAAAAAACTGAAACAAAATATACAAAAAAATCCAACAACCCCAAAACCAGCAAAGAGGTGAACTGAATGAAAGAGAAAGTAGTAGTAAATAAATAGTAAATAAAGTAAGAGAGCCTAATCTTAAGAGATTCTAACTAGAATTAAAAGGCTTTTATAATTCATATTCCGTATTGCTTATCACTATCACCTATCTGTCAGATTATCATACTCTGATGGCTTGTGAGTTGCCATGATGCTGGAAACTATGCCACAGATATTTCAAACATCAGCAAGGTCAACCATGGAGAGCAGGTTTCAGTGGTGCTTCGTAAGAAAGATTAGGAAGAAAGGCCTGGTGACCTACTCCAAAATTTAGCAATGAAAACCCTATGGTCCCTAATATAACATTGCCTGATGTAGTCCTGGAAGATGAGTAATATATAATGGAAGGTACTTAAAATACACAGTGGCTACAACAACACACTTAAGCACACCAACAGTCATGAGGATGGCTCAGAACAGGGCAACATTTTATTCTGTTGTACATGGGACTGGCATGAGTCACAGCAAAGTCAACAGTAGCTGACAACAGTTTCCTATCAAATTCAGTCCTCAGAAAAAAAGAAATTATAGAATAATCTTTTTGAGGACCCCAGATTGACCTCCATTCTCCAGAATTACTCTAAATAGGTCCAGTTGACTAACTAAGCCCCAAACCTTTCTCCAGATTTCTTTGAGTTCTGTCTATGCAGAAGCTGGAACAGACTTCTGAAAACACTGAGGGAAATTTGGGCCTGCATCTATTAGAGGCAGAGTGACATAATCTGTCCATAAAGCCTATCACAAAGCTGTTACCATCTGATGAAGTTGCAGTGAAGTGTATGACCTAAAAGAGTCTACCTACCTTCAATCACAGCTAGATGTTGTCCTGCCCAGACATTCAAAACACTATCATCTTGATGAGGATTCAAAATGGAGTCTTGTCAGTAGTCCCCACGCTAATTCCCTCTAACATTTTAGTGCCTGAAAAACTAGGTACAGCAGTTTGAATTAGGGATTCTGTGGCTCTGAGTAGCTCACTGAGTCAGAGTGCACCAAACTCAGGGGAGTAGGATTAGAAAGGAGAAAGTGACAGGGGAAAAAATAACAAGAACAAGAGATCTACCCTGTGGAGTGCCAACCAGAAGATGAGAAAGGCCAACAGAGACCTCCCTGGAGGAGCACTGAGCGGCAGGTGAGAAGGGCCACCCGAGACCTCCCTGGGTTAAGGAAGAAGACACACCACACCAGCATGCCAGTGATCACCAAGGATCTACCTTCAGCACCTGCTTTTATCGGTAACTTGAGTGGGCTGGGTGTGAGTGGACACTTCCAGCACCGCTGAAACCCAAGCAGAGAGACCATTGATGCTGCAAGAGGACGGGTGCAGGGAGGAGCTCCTGCAGTGCATCACTCAATGGGCTTAGGTCAGCTTTTTGGCACTGAGGGGCCCACCCTTGACTTTGCCAGTAATCTTGGGTCCACAGAGTGTGAGTGGGCATTTCCCTGACTCCAACACTGCTGAAACCTGAGTGGAGAGATGTTTTGGCAATGCAAGTGGGCAGGCCCTGAGAGGAACTCCTGCGGCAGATCGCAGAGCCAGGCAGTTGTCTTGGGTTGGCTTTTTGGCATCGACGGGCCTCAGGAGTGGGGTTTTTGTGTGTGTCTGAGCCTGGCAGAAAGTGGTGACCCCCTAACAACTGGAGTCTTTGCTAAACTTGAGCTGTGGGCCTGTGAGTAACAGTACAATGTCATCATTACAGGCCCACTCAAAGCCCTAGAAAATGCTCTAGCAACTTGGAGCTCTCCTTCATTATCTCTTTTTTTCCCACCTTCTCAACCTATACTCTCACCTATCCAATACAAAAATTACATTCAGCCACCATAATACTTGCCAGCTCGAATTCTAAGCCCTCTTTACAACAGAGACCTACATCCACATTCCACACAGTGATTCCATCATCACAAAGAAAACTGCAGAGCAACCCAGCATACCTGAATTAATAACCAAAAAACTAAAATAATAAAATACCACAGTTCCACCTTTTCAAAATATTAAATCATAAAACCAAGATAAAACAAGTCAATACATAACCAACAGTTAAAGACAACCTCAAAATATCTAGGAAACAGCAGGCAATCTCAAATCAAACAAACAAACAAACAAGAAAAAGAAAACAGGACAAGGCATTAGAAGCAAAACCCCAAACAAAGGTCTCATTAAACATGGAGGAAGAGGAGGCAATAGAATTATCTGAGAAGAAATTAAGAAGATACGTTTATAGAGCTCTACAAGAGCCTAAGTAAACCCCAAATAGAAGCAAGGAGAACACAGACAGTTCCTTGGAAGAACTCAGGAAAATCATTCAAGAACAAACTAACAAGATTAATGCACAATTAGAGCTCATACAAAAACAGCAGTTAGAAATCCAGATGAATACCAAAATTACAGAATTAAACAACACACTAGAAGCACAAAAGAGTAGATTAGAACTGGCTGAAGAACGCGTATCCCAACTAGAAGACAAATCCCTGGACACCAGCCTGTATGAAGAAAAATCAGAACAAAGATTTAAGA
>NW_006921735.1:1404788-1405867 GCF_000298275.1 Orycteropus afer afer
TGGACCAAGGAAACACCAACAACACAAGAACAACAACAAAAAACACAATAGAATGACAGCAATCAATTTAAATTTATCACTGATTATGCTCAATGTGAATGAACTAAATGCACCAATCAAGAGAAAGAGAGTGGCAGAATGGATAAGAAAAGAAGATCCATCGATATACTGTCTACAAGAGGCCCACCTTAGACACAAAGATATAAACAAATTAAGAGTTAAGGGGTGGAAAAAAATATACCAAGTGAATGGTAATCAAAAAAGAGCAAGAGTGGCAATACTAATATCTGATAAAATAGACATTAAGGTGAAAAATATCATAAGAGACAAAGAAGGACATTATATGATGCTGAAAGGGTCAACTGACAAAGAAGACATTATGATAATAAGTATTTATGCACCCAATGAATGTGCTCCAAAATACATGAAGCAAATATTAACTGAATTAAAAGGGACAATAGACAACTCTACAATAGTAGGAGGAGACTTTAACACACCACTTTCAAAGAGGGGTAGGTCAACTAGAAAAAAACTCAACAAAGATAGAGAAGAACTCAACAATACAATCAACCAACACGACCTCATAGACATATACAGAGCATTCCACCCAACAAAAGCACAATTTACATTCTTCTCCAGTGCACATGGATCCTTCTCCAGACTAGACCATATGTTAGGACATTAAAAAAAAAAAAAAAAAAAACCTTGATAAATTCAAAAGCATTGAAATACTGCAAAGCACCTTCTTGGACCACAATGCTATAAAATTAGAAATTAATAATAGGAAGATCAAGGGAAAAGCATCAAAGATGTGGAAGCTGAACAATTCACTGCTCAAAAACTACTGGGTAATAGAACAAATAAAAACTGAAATAAAAAAAAAAATTCTAGAAACAGACAAGAATGAAGATACATCATAACAAAGCCTATGGGACACAGCAAAAACAGTACTCAGAGGACAGTTTATACCAATACATGCATACATCAAAAAGAGGAAAGAAACAAAATCAACACTTTACCTCATCAACTCCAACAACTAGAGAAAGAACAACAAAAGAATCCTACAGTATCTAGAAGTA
>NW_006921735.1:1406567-1408936 GCF_000298275.1 Orycteropus afer afer
AATACTCCCAAACTCATTTTATGAAGCAAGCATAACACTGATACCAAAACCAGAGAAGGACAGCACTAGAAAGGAAAACTACAGACGAATATCCCTCATGAACATAGATGCAAAAATCTTTAACAAAATCCTAGCCAACAGAATCCAACAATATATCAAAAAATTAATACACTTGGACCAAGTGGGATTCATACCAGGTTTACAAGGGTGGTTCAACATCAGAAAAACAATAAATGTAGTCCACCACATAAACAAAACAAAAAAACCATATGATTATATCAATCATTGCACAAAAGGCATTTGATAAAATACAACACTCATTCCTGTTCAGAACACTCAGCAAAATAGGGATAGAAGGGAAATTCCTCAACATAATAAAGGACATATATGCAAAGCCAACAGCCAACATCATTATTAATGGAGAAAGACTCGAGGAATTCCCCTTAAAAACAGGAACCAGACAAGGATGTCCTCAATAAGCACTTCTATTTCACTTTGTATTTGAAATCCTGGCCAGGGCAATAAGGCAAGAAAGAGAAATAAAAGGCATAAAATTTGGCAAAGAGGAACTAAAACTTCTCAATTTGCAGATGATATGATCCTGTACATAGAAAATCCAAGGGACTCAATAAGGGGGAAAAAAAAAAAAAACCTACTGGAACTAATAGAGAGGTTCAGCAAAGTGGCAGGATACAGACAACAAGTTCAACATACAGAAATCAGTTGGATTCACTTAGGAAAGGATCAAATCTGGAGATCCTGGATAGAGTGGAAGGGAAAACGTGGAACAAAACCCAAAAACTCAATAATGACCAGAATTACTGGTCAGATGAAATCTGGTGAGTCTCCTAATACTATGGCCCTGGAATACATTCTGCACCTGGAATAAAACTCACCCCCGGGGCAGGCTCTCAGCCCAATAGCTAACAAGATGTAGACGTAGACCACTCAACCTAGGATGCCACACCCACACACTCAACAGTAATACATCCCTTAGAACAATAAACCATGGGACACCAGAGGACCAACATTCAAACTAAGGAAATGCAGGACAAACAGGAGTGCATGAATGTGAGGGGCACAAGGGAAGGGTTATAGGGTAGGGAGGGGAAGAGTCTAGGTTAGGGTTTCACATGGTGAATGGGGAATGAAACCAAATGTACATGTTATGTTGAATGTAAAACAACCTCTTAAAATAAAAGTTTTTTTAAAAAAATCAGTTGGATTCCTCTACACCAACAAAGAGTCCTCTGATAAAGAAATAAGGGAAACAATACCATTTATAATACCTACTAAAAAGATAAAATATCTAGGAATAAACCTACCAGAGACACAAAAGACCTATACAAAGAAAACTATAAAACACTATTATAAGAGACAACATGAGTACTACATAAATGGACGAACCCGCCTTGTTCACGGACAGGTAGACTGAATATTGTGAAAATGTCAATACTACCTAAAGAAATCTACACATTTAAGGCAATCCCGATCCAGTTACCAACAAAATTTTTTAAGGACATGGAAAAACCAATTACTAACTTCATATGGAAAGGAAAGAGATCTCAGATAAGCAGAACACTTCTGAAGAAGAAAAATAAAGTGGGAGGTCTCACACTCCCAGATCTTAAGAACTACTATATGGCCACAATAGTCAAAACAGCATGGTATTGGTACCATGATAGACAGATAGACCAATGGAAGAGAACCAGAAGTCCAAATATGGACACATCCATCTATGGACAGTTGATCTTCAACAAAGGTCCACAACCCATTAAATGGGGAAGAGACAGCCTCTTCAACAAATGGTGCTGGCAAAACTGGATATCCACTTGCAGAAAAATGAAACAAGACCCATACCTTACCCTATACACAAAAACAAACTCAAGCTGGATCAAAAACTTAAATGTAAAACCCAAAACTATAAAATACATCAAAGACAAATTAGGGGCAAATCTGGGGGCCCTAATTTATGTCATAAATATCAAGCATAACCCAGAATGTGCAGGAGGTAGAAAAGAAATTAGATGACTGGGACCTTTTAAGAATTAAATTCTTATGTGCATTAAAAGACTTCATCAAAAGGGTAAAAAGAGAACATCAGACTGGGAGAAAATATTTGCCTATGACATATCTGATAAAGAACTTGTTTCCAAAATCTATAGAAAACTTCAACACCTCAACACCAAAAAGACAAATAAGCCCAATTCACAAATGGGCAAAAGACCTGAACAGACACTTTACCAAAGATGATATACTGGCAGCCAACAAACACATGAGAAATTGCTTGTGATCATTAGCCAGTTTGTTGTTGTTGTTAAGTGCTGTCGAGTCGTTTCCGACTCATAGCGACCCCATGCACAGCAGAA
>NW_006921735.1:1416266-1418777 GCF_000298275.1 Orycteropus afer afer
TCTCCTGCTCTTCCGGCCTGCTACTCTGGGTGGGCCTGAGTTGCCTCTCCTCACCTAATCCCTTTGGCTGACTGCTCTTCTCTCTGGCTTCCTGGATTTTAATCCCCTTTCCCCTGCTCTTCCCGCTTGCTACTTCGGGCGTCCCTGAGTTGTCTCTCCTCACCAGTAACCCTGGGGCTGACTGTCCATTAGTCATTAGAGTGATGCAAATTAATACAACGATGAGATATCATCTCACTCCAGCAACAATTGCAAAGTTCAACAGGACAGAAAATAACAAATGCTGTCAAGGTTGTGGAGAGATTGGAACTCTTGTCCACTGCTGGTGGGATTGTAAAATGGTACAACCATTGTGGCATATGGTACGGCATTTCCTTAAAAAACTGAAAATAGATGTTCCATTTGACTCAGCAATTCCATTACTAGGAATATATCCTAGAGAGGTGAGAGACAGGACACGAACAGACATATGTACACCTATGTTCATCGCAGCATAATTCACTATAGCAAAGAGATGGAAACAATGTAAATGCCCATCAATGGATGAGTGGATAACCAAATTATGGTACATGCACACAATGGAATACTATGCTACATTAAAGAACAATGAAGGATACGCAAATTATTTCAAAACATGGATGAACCTGGAGGACATTATGCAGAGTGAAATAAGTCAATTACAGAAAGACAAGTACTGTATGAGCCCACTACTGTAAAAAGACAAAGAAGGGTTTGCTTGGGAAAGGGAACTCACTTTGTAAGTTACCAGGGTGGCAAGGGAAAGGGAGTGATTGGGCTAGTTAGGGCCCACATGCTGACATGGCTAAGGGGAGGGATATATGGAACGAGTCTGGGACCACCATGATAACACTAGGAAATTGGAGGACACCAAATTGTACACATAAGAGATAGATGACATATGTTAATACCAACCAATGTGTCCATGATACTGCATTACCATTAACACCAAACACCAGTCTACAGATGAACACATAAACACCTGAGAGGATCAGATGGGGGTCAGTGAACAGGAGTGTACTCTAGACCAAAGAGAAATTCAGCTGAGGCTAATCTTGCACAAACACCAGTGACACAAAATACCTGCAATCCTTACAGAAACAATAGAAGACAGACACAGAGTAATCCCTCACAGACACCCAAACACTATGGGAGGGAGATCCAATAGTTCTACCATCCCATCACCATAGTACTGGGGGACACCAGATTCAATTAGCACAACAAAATACATAAAAGCCTTGTTCCACATCTTACACTGGTGAGTAGCGACTGGGGTCTTAAAAGCTTTCAAGTGGCCATCTAAGATGCAGCTAATGGTCTCCTAGCGTCAGAAGCGAAGAGTGCAAAAAAACAAGGATATTGGGAAGCACTCAGCCCTAGGACACAATGGCCCTTGAGACCAGAAGAATTAGATGGTGCCCGGTACCAATGCCAACCACTCAGGAAAGGATCAAAACTGGAGATCCTGGATAGAGTGGGAGGGAAAATGTGGAACAAAATCCAAAAACTCAATGATGACCAGAATTACTGGTCGGATGAAGTCTGATGAGACCCCCCAGTAGTATGGCCCTGGAATACTTTCTGTGCCTGCAATAAAACTCACTCCCAGGGGCTGGCTCTCAGCCCAATAGTAAACAAGATGTACACACAGACCACTCAACCCAGGGGGATGCACCCACATACTCTATGGAAATACATCCCTCGGAGCAATCAACCACAGGGCACCAGAGGGGCAATATTCACACCGAGGAAATGCAGGACAAACAGGAGTGCATAACTATGAGGGGCACAAGGGAGGGTTACTGGGAAAGGAGGGGAGGAGACTGGGTTAGGGTTGGGGATGGTAAATGGGGAGTGAAACTAAATGTACACATAACGTTGAATGTAAAACAAACTCTTAAAATAAACAAAACAAAACAAAACACTATCATCTTCTTGCCCAGGTCTACCTCTCCACCAACCTCAGTGACGGCCCCACAATCCCCTAGTTTCTCAAGCTAGAAATCCAAGAGACATCCTTGATTTTTCCATCTTCCTCACTCCCAGACTGTATAAATAAACATGTCCTCACCTCACCTGAGAGACCTCTCTTGAATCTGTCTACTTGTCTTCATCCTCATTGCCACTGCCTTTCTTCTTCTATCCCCTCTGCCTGAAATACTGAAACTGCTTCCAAATTAGTTTTTGTCTTTCAACTTGTCTCTTTCTTATGCATTCTCAATGCTTCAGAATGAATGATCTTTCTGCTATATGTCTGGTCATGTCTTCACATCTTCAGTATTTCCCTATGGCTAATGGGATAAAATCCAAACTTTCTAACATGGGTCAAAAAGCTCTTTATGATCTTTAATCTTTTCCCCTCTTCTCTGTATTCTACAATCTAATGAACTGTTGACTTTTCCTTGAAATCCAGTATTATATCCACATCAAGACTGTTCCTTTCACCTGGAATATTCTTCCCCACATTTTGATATAGGTAGATCCTAGTTGTAG
>NW_006921735.1:1419268-1423035 GCF_000298275.1 Orycteropus afer afer
ATCCTACTTCCGTAGTGATAACTGCCTCGGAAACCCAAGGAGGGGTCGCTATGAGTCGGGGCCGACTCGACGGCACATAACAACAACAACAACAGCACATAGTATTTGTGCAATTCTTAAATTCTAAATCTCAGAACAACACCCTCTTAATTGTGTATATGAGAACAATAACATTACTCACATTATTAGTCCTGGGAGATTTTCAGTGAAAAACAAATGTGTGCATATTGAGAGGAGTATGACTCTGTAGTAAACATAAATTCAATTTGGAAAAGCTTTATACTAGGATTGGCAAACTAAGGCCCATGATCAAAATCCTGTCTAACAGCTATTTTTGTAAATAAAGTTTTATTGGAACACAGCCACCACCATTTACTTACATATCGTGTGTGACTACTTTGTTGCTACAATCTGAGTTGAGTAGTTGTAACAAAGACTGGATAGCCCACAAAACCTAAAACTTTTACTATCTGTCAGTTTACACAAAAAGTTTGTTGACACCTACTATGTACTAAATCCCTTCTTAGACACTAGGGAATTAGAGGGACGCTAAATCTAATGTAAGAAAACCTATATAGTCTTTTTATCCCAGTTATATGAAAATGTACATGGCCATTACGTCATGTCATCTTTCAAAATTAACATCTTTGAGAATTGGTATTTCACAGAATACAACATGAGGGCAGCTACTAGGAAAAGTAGACACTGCATCTAATTAGAAATATTTATTTGTTTAAATCTTGTAAAGTGTGCCAGTAGGGGAAGCTCTTTACTGATCTTAGAATCAAACATGGAAAACAGTTAATAAGTGATTTTTAACGAAGTAGCCCATGCCTCTCCCTTCTTTTCCTCTTCTTTGCTTTGATTGTTATTTGAGTTTCTTATTTTTCTCTTCTTACATAGCCCCGAACCAACTTTATCACTCTTTTCATAATTTCACCCCCTTTTTATTGTGCTATCTTTGTTCTGTGGAGTTTTTGGTAATTTTTATTACTGTGCCTGTATTTTGATTCCCTGAAAGTAGATGTAATTTCCATCCTTAGCAAAACACTTTCTATTGTCTTGCACTATAGACATTTACATATGGAATACAATGTGCATTTCCAGTGGAATATAAACATATTATATAGAGAAGGAAAACCAAAGTTCCTCTGGAGAGAGAGAAAGAGAACATTTTGCTTATTCTTTCCATCCTGGAGAAGAAAGTGCAAAAGGTATTTCCATTTAATTTATTTAAAATCTGCACACAAACATGAGTAATTTCTTCGGAAATACAGGTGATTATACTTTAAAAGACTGTAGCCATAGAATCAAAGCCAAACCAAACTCACTGCCATTGAGTTGTTCCTGACTCATAGCGACCCACATTGGGTTTCCAAAGCTGTAAATCTTTAAAGGAGTAGATCGCCCTGTCTTCCTTCTGTGGAGCAACTGGTGGGTTTTGAACTGCTGACCTTCTGGTTAGCAGTCAACTGTCTTATCCAGTATGCCACCAGAGCTCCTATAGGCACAGGAGGTACATGAGGTACATGAATAGTTATATTGCCTCAAACAACACTTCCCAAAGCGTGGTTTGGAGACCCCATGGAGTCCTTGAGACCTTTTCAAGTGATCTGTGAGGTGAAACTATTTTCAGAATAATATTAAGAAGCTGTTTGTCTTTTTCTCTCCCATTATCCTGAGTTTGCTATTCAATGTGCTGTTATAGCATACTGAATGTTGAAGTAGCTGTAAGAATCAACTTTCTTTTAAGCTAAACATTAAAGAAATTTGGAAAAAAAAACCTTAAATCATGCCACTCCTCTCATTAAATCTTTTTGTTGTCTAAAATATAGTCATTTCTCATAAAATATTATTATGTGAACATGGAGTATGCTTATTATTATGTTTAAATGAATTAACAAATATTTTAAAATTTCTGTTTTAATGTCTAATATGGTAATTCACATGAACAAAAGCTCTTTGGAGTCGTCAATAATTTGTAAGAGTTTAAAGGAAGGTGTCACAAGGGCAAAATGTTAGAAAGTCATTACTATAAAAGAACTGAATATCTAAAGTTTTTTTTTTAACCACATAGGATAATTGAGGAAAGAATGGTTCTGAGAAAAAAAATATCTCTTTGTCACTGTACATAAATAATGACAGCTTGTCATTCATATCAAGTCTTCAGCATCATAAAAAAGACCTCAGACAAGTAATAATCTAATGTGAAATGAAAATTAAAACAATCCATTAGGTATGAAGAACTCCATGGCCGCCAAACATTCCACTTGGAGTCCGGAAATTAGCCAATGAATTTATAAGAGACAGAGGAAGGTGAGTAATGTGGGCCAAGCACCATGAGGGCCAACTTTTAGAGTTAATGAACTGCCTAAATATCTACTGTGAATCTCTGTGACATGCTAAGGCAAGGAGGGCACCTTCAAAAGATATATACACTGCTCACTTGAAGATTATAATACACTGAGGCAAGCTGGTCCGTCATCAATTTTATATTTTTCATCAACAAATATTTGAGTGTCCATAACATACTAGGAACTAATGGAGTTATATATGTGATGGGGTAGTTACCACATGTTGACAGTCAAGGCTAGTAGAAGACACATTAAAATAGTTTTTACCTCACAGATCACTAGGGGAATAATCCTTAAGCTGTAAGAAGTGTTGAAGTGCAAGTATGTACTCAACAAACATTTATTACACACCTACAAAGTGCCAGGCACTTTGCTCTACAACAAAACAAACTCACTGCCATCGAGTTGATTCCAACTTATAGTGACTGCTATCGTGTTTCCAAGGCTATACATCTTTATGGAAACAGACAGCCCAATCTTTCTTCTGCAGAGTGGCTGCTGAGTTCGAACCACCAACCATTTGGTTAGCACTCAAATGCTTTAATCTCTACACTACCAGAGCTGCTTCAGGCACTGTGCTACGTGTTGGATATTTAAGGATGAACAAAATATACACCCTCCTTATCCATAAGAAACTTATAATATTATGGAAGTATTTTAATTATTAAACCAAAAATTGCATAAAAAATTATATTAAGACAAAGCATAGTAAGTGTATGAAGAAAATTTATGGGTGTTGTGAGGATTTATTTGTGAATTTTTAACTTAAGAACTTTCACAGATATGTTGCACCTAAAGGCGAAAATGCATTATATTCCTGTTCTCACATGGAAACAATGTCTATAATCAGATATGGTTACTTTAGGTTTGAATACTATGTTTGGCTTTAGAATAAGATGTACTTCCTCCATGTGCATTTTAGAAGTATTTTGTAAATATTATTAATCTCATTATATGTGATGAGTTTAAAAGCAGAAATTGTTGAATGTGCTAGGAAAACAAAAAACAAGTGTGAATAATAATGTCACCATCATTACAATAATAATAATTCAAGTCCCTTGACATTTAGACTTTTCTCAGAAGACCTAATTGACCATCTACTGGTCTCTTGTATGGAGGGAGATGGTCAAAGAACAAAATATACTTATAAATAGTTTTTTCTTAATGTAAACTTTTTTTTAATGTTCATAAGGAGAAGAGCAATAGGACCTTATTTAGATTGGGGAGAAGCTGGTGATTGTAAGAGTGAGTCCCTCTGAGTAAATGACATTGAGTAAGTAACTCTGAGTAAGTGACTGAGAAATATGTAAATGCTGGTGTGGTGGTTAAGTTTGTGTGTCAACTTGGCTGGGCCTGGTTGAGTGGCTGGGCAGCTGGATGTAGTATTCCCTATGATGAGACTAGTAATCAACT
>NW_006921735.1:1423530-1427118 GCF_000298275.1 Orycteropus afer afer
AAGCCTCCAAACTGTAAGAGAATAAACTTTTGTTTGTTAAGGCCATCCCATTTGTGGTATATTCTTGTCAGAGCGTCCCTAGATAACCAGAACAGCTGGATCGAAGAAACATGGGAGAAAAGCTTCCACACAGAAGAATCAGCCTCTTTCAAGACAGAAAAGTACTTAGAGATTCAGAGGAATTGAAAACAGACCAGTGTGGCTAAAGTGTGATGAACAAGGTATGCAGTAGCAGGAGTGAGGCCAGAGGGATGAGTGAAGGTCAGGAAGCCATGTAAGAATTTGTGTTTTATCTTAAATGAAATGGAAAACTATCTACTAAGGATATTTTTAAATCAAAAGGAGTAATAAGGACCTGTAAGGAAGAAAAAAAGATCACTAGTTGAAGAAAAAGGGTAAGCATTCTAGAAAGGGAAGAATCATTGACAAAGTTACTAAGGTTTAGAAATTTATGGCCTGTTCAATGTTTCCATAGTGAAGGTATTATGGAGGGAGAGTGGCAAGAGAGAGTACTGGAAAAGTAGGTTTGGGTCAAAGTATGAAGAACCCTACTTGGCTGCCAAAGTTAGTATACTTCCTGCGTAGTACCAGAGAACCACCGGAGGTTTATAATCAAAGGTATGGCATGATGATGTTTATGTTTTAAACAATAGATTTATTAGTCATTAAGGATATATGATAAAAGCACTTAATTAGCCCAGTTAGATTTATATGTTTTACTGAATTATCTCTGGGTATTAAAAATTGATCTTGCATGAACTTCATGAATGTATTATTTAGTCTACCTTCCACATCATTGATTAAATTCATTAAACATTGGGTACAGGGTACAGAATAGGAAGTTTACCTAAAAGATTACCCAGGATTCGTTTTGACCTATAAAGTAGACTACTTCTCTTAGCTGGGCACACATTTAAAAACAGTAGAATCAAAATGATATTTCCAATGATGAAAAATTAAACAAAATAAAAACCTAAGGAGTCAAGGCATTGTGACATGAAATATATATTTCCTGATTCTTAGATTGATAGGACAGAAAGAAGGCTGTCATACCATTTAGGAGAAAATTCCTCTTTAGGTTTATGAAGATTGAAGGGAATTCATTCTCTGCTGACCCCCATTACCTTCCTACTAAATATAGGAGAGGGTTGTTTTTCCATTTTCCGGGGAAGATTGATGGTTTCTAAGAAGTTATCATATCACTTCTTTACTATATGAATGAAAAGGCCAAGGATGATACAAAAGTGAACAAAATAAAAGACTATGATATAACAAATACATATATACATATTGCATGTATAACATCTGTGCTGTACAATTAACAGGGAAGAAAAAAAGCTCACCCACTCAAAAAGCAAGGAAATACAACCATACCTCAATTACTTAGCATAATGAGGGACAGAGAAACCAAAAATAGAATTTTCTTTGGAAAAAAAAATTAAACATCCTCAAAGTATAAGAAAGAATTTATTGAGTTCCCATTGCTGACCATTCAGTTTCAAGAACTCCCAGTACATCGCCAAACTTATTTCATCTATATCTCCCCCGTCTCTACAACTTTCTGCTTTTTTTTTAACAGCTTCATTGAGGTATAATTTACATACCAAAACATTCATCCATCGTAGGTATACAATGCAACATTTTTTAGTAAATTTATAGAGTTGTGCAGCCATCACCACATGGTTTAAAAGCATTTTTGTCACTCCAACAAGTTCCTCCATGTATTTGCAGTCAATCCCCTCTCATTCCAGCCCCAGGAAACTACTAACCAGGTTTCTAGCCTATGGATTTGCCTTGTCTGCACATTCATATAAATGTAATCATATTGAATATAATTTTTTGTATCTACTTTCCTACACTTAGAATAATGACTTTGAGGTTCATTCATACTGTAGTATATATCAGATGTCAATTCATTTTGTATTGATGACTAGTATTCTATTGTATGGATATACCATATTTTGTTTATAAATTCAACAACTGAAAGATACATAGATTATTTTCATCACTGATTATTATATATAATGCTATCACATGATTTCATTTCTCTTGGTTAGATACCTAGGAGTAGAATTGCTGGGTCATATTTTCAAATTTTTGTTTAACTTTTTACAAAACTACCAAATTGTTTTCAAAAGTAACTGCACTTTAAAAGAGCTGTATTTTAAGAGAGTTTAATTTCTCTACATCCTCACCAACATTTGGACTATCTGTTTTATGAAACAGTATTTCATTGTGGTTTTAATTTGCATTCCCCTCATTACTAATAAGCATTTTAAATGTGCTTATTAGCCACTTTTATACTTTCTTTGGTGAAATATATATTCAATTCTTTTGCCCATTTTTGGTGGTTTCTGGTCTTAATATTGACTTGCAAGAGCTCTTTATATATTCTGGATACAAGTCGTTTTCAGATATATAATTTGGAAATATCTTCTCCCAGTCTGTGTTCTGACTTCATTTTTTTATTGGTTTCTTTGGAAGCACAAACTTTTTATTTTGATGAAATCCAATTTATCTCTCCCCCCTTTTCAAAATATATGATGCTTTAGGTGTCTATTCCTCACTCATGGCCATAAATATTTTCCCTGAAAAATTCTCTTCTTTAACTTTTACTTTTAGGCCTATGATCCATTTTGAGTTTATCTTTGTGTATAGGGAAGTTTATGATAATACACAGTCATTCTACAAGGCCCATGTACTTTTGGCATAGGCCAAATAAGCAAGTTGAATAGGATGTGCTCAGAATCATCACCCCTGCATCGTTTAAGTCCTTAATAGTGGCACTAATATCAGAAATTCCTCTACGAATACGGTTTACTATTTTTGGTTTACTATTTTCCTAGGTAGAAGCAGTTCTTGTGACTTCCACTGGTCTTTCCTATAACAATAGCCCTGCCTCCATCTGCCAGGGAACCAAATTTTACCAGTTTTTGAATATGTCTATTCTAATGATTCATTCTGGAACTGGGGAAATCACTACAGAATAGGTTTAAGGATCCACTGTGAGATGGATCTGAGCTAAAAATCCATTGATCACTCGAACCCCATATGTTCCTACTCTGACTGGTAGGTGGCACGGTGGTGAAAACATTGGGCTGCTAACCAAAATATTTGTGGTTTGAACCCACCAGTTGTTCCACTGGAGAAAGACGAGGCAGACAGCTTCCCTAAAGATTTACAACCTTGGAAAACCTTTGGGAAAGTTCTACTTTATCTGATAGGGTTGCTATGTGTCAGAATCAACTCGATGGCAGTGAGTTTGGTTTTTGGTTTGGGATTAATGTCGGTTCAGAACCAGACTCCAGTAATCCCTGTAAAGACTGATGATTTCCTTTTCCCCACATATAATAATGAACTCATAATCTGGTAGTGTAGTGCCTAAGGCACTTGACTGCTAACTTGGAGGCTGGTGGTTCAAACCCACAAGCCACTCCTCAGAAGGAAGATGGGGCAATCTACTTCCATAGTGATACTGCCTGGGAAACCCAAGGAGGAGTCACTATGAGTCGGGTCTAACTCAAAGGCACGTAACAAGAACAACAATCAATTTTGTATTATTCAGACTACATGCTTCGCAATTTTCCT
>NW_006921735.1:1427242-1430464 GCF_000298275.1 Orycteropus afer afer
ATCATTACATAGATTAGGGAAATTTTCATCACTATTTCTTCAAATATTCTTTCTCTCTCCTTCTCTCTGTCTTCTCCATCTGGAATTCCCATGATGCATATATTAGCTCTCTTGTTGTCCTATGTTGTTGTTGTTATATGCCGTCGAGTCGGCCCAACTCATAGCGACCCCTTCTTGGGTTTCCAAGGCGATATCACTATGGAAGTAGATTGCCCAATCTTCCTTCCAAGGAGTGGCTGGTGGATTTGAACTGCCAGCCTTCTGGTTAGCAGTCAAGTGCCTTAGGCACTACGCTACACTTAGCCTTCTTGAGCTTTCATTTTACTGATCCTCAGCATCTATAATTTTAACTGTCTTATCCTCTAACTCAGATATGTTTCTGCTTAATTAAATCTGTTGGTAAATCCTTCTATTGTGTTTCTCATTTCAGTCATGGTGCATTTTAGTTGAAATATTTCTTTCAGATCTTCAATTTATTCTTGCATTGTTTTCCTTATTACTCTTTGATCTTTGTTTATTTATTTTATTTAGTTATTTCATTACATTTAATATTGTATTATATTCTTCCCTTTTTTCCCTCATTATTTGGTCATCTCTAGATGTGCTTTCACTCCCTTTGTCATGTTCTTTTTGATGAGCCACTGTTTCTCTCTTCTTTGTGCATCTCATGATTTGTTGTTGTTGTTGGAGTTTTAGAATTTTTGAGGCTGTTACCTTTTCCAGTATTTGGTGTTTCAGTCCACACTGTGTTTTGCTAGAAACTCTTAGGTGGTCAAAGCCCTTGGCCTTTGCTTACTTGCTTCCTCTCCTTTTGTGTGATAGCTCTTTCTCCCTCCTTGGCTTAATTGGTATTTGAAAGTTCCCAGTCTTGCTTTTAAACAGCCATTCTCTCCCAAACACACCAAAAAAACACATTGTTGTCAGTCTGTCCACCAGTGGTCACTGCCACCAAGGAGAGCTATCATGTACTAATCAATCTGTCCACCAGGGGAAGCTAACTTCTGGTTAGCAGTCTAATGCTCTAGGCACTGGGACATCAAAAAACAAAAAAGACCATACCCACTGCCATTGGGTAGATTCTCCTTGCCCTTCTCTCTTTCTGTAGTCACAATTTTGTGCATGTGTGAAAAAGTGAATCAAACTCAAAATAAATGCGATCACATTTTTAATCGGAAAACCCACACTCAGTGACCCCCCCACTTGGGATTGGGTGTTGCTCTGATTTTGCCTGAAGCCTCCTTCCCTGCTTTGTGGGGGCTGCTTATATCTGAGCTCCCATTCAAGGGAAGCACAAGCAGACTTTCCTCTACTTCACGAGGAGAAAGGCCTGACACTTCCCTGTTTTCTGTTTCGTTATTTCTGCTCTAATCTCAATTATTTTCTTCCTTCTTCTTGCTTTACATTTAGTGTGTCCTTTATGGATGTCTCATTCATCATATATCCTTGTTAAATTTCTGGCTGACATGTCAGTGATTTGTCCCAATCAATATTGCAACTTTAGCTTGACTGAGCCACTAGTCTGTCCTGTTCTTTTGCCACCAAGGTCTCTACTGTTACTGATAATGCTTCTGAGAATAGAGTTTTCCATGTTTGATTGCAAGTCAAGTCAGTCTTTCTGGCAGTGAAGCTGCTGGATTTCATGGTCTGCCCCACCAAGATAGAACTACTCTGTTGATCAAACTGGGGTTAGGGAGTGGGAACAGTGCTAAGCAAGAACATCCCAGACTCCCACTGATTTTATCCAAAATTCAGTAGTTTTTCATGAATTATCACTTTTTAATCTGGTGTATGATTCTGGTAGATTTCCAGAATCATAGAATGTTTTTTCCAATGTGTTAAGTTTTATTGTTGTTATTTGGGGAGCAATTTGTTAAACTATACTTTTCACCATCCCAGAAGTCCTGATCCCAGAGATCAATTTCTAAGCTCCTACTCAAATGCTCTGGTAGCATAGTGGCTAAAGCACTTGACTGCTAACCAGAAGGCTGGCGGTTCAAACCCACGAGCCACTCCTCGGAAGGAAGGTTGGGCAATCCTACTTCCGTAGTGATACTGCCTCGGAAACCCAAGGAGGGGTCGCTATGAGTCGGGGCCGACTGGACGGCACATAACAACAACAATAACAACAACTCAAATGCTCAGCACATGGTTAGCCACTTTACGTACATTATCTCTAATCCTTACAGCAACTCTACAAGATATATATTATTATTTTTTTTTAATGAGTAAAATGAGTTACATAATTTAAGAAACTATTTTAAGGAAAAATTAAGTTATATAACATAAAAGCATCATGCAATTTACTTGTACGGGTAATAAACATGAGTGGGAACAAAGGTGATTATAACCCAGAATTTAGTAGGCTAGTTTATTTAATTGGCCAGCCTCAACTACAATTAGTCTTATTTTCCACTATCTAGTGTAAAGGTTAATTGGCAAGAAAACACCAAATAAACCAGTGAGAGAAGCTATTTTTTATTATAGTTAGACCCTGATCATTAACAAAATATCCCTACTTAATCATTATGTTGATCCATAAAATTAGAGTTTGATTCTCAAATGTAACCTTAATAAAATCCAGGGCCCAACATGATCCATATTCTTCACAGTGTTACATCCAAAGAAATCCATTTCAGCAACCAAATATCATTGAAAAAATATTCTAATCTTAATTCACATCTCTCGATCAATAAATGGAGCCAATTCATGTAATAGAACATTCTAAAAATTTCATTTCCTATCCTCCTCACTTCTTTCATACCTATCAACTGCTTCAGAATTTGTAATCTCCAAAACTCTCTGCAAACTATACCCATATTCAAGGCTTCTCTTGTCCTCTTTATTGTACAGCTTGGTATGACCATGCAAATAAATTCTGGTTAAAGTGATATAAGCAAACATGTGCAGACCTTCCATTAAGATTCCTTAAAAGGATAGAGACAATTCCTTTTTCTTCACTTCCTACATTCTGCAGCTTGAAAAGCAGATGTGATAACTGGAGGCCTAACAGTTATCATGGACCATGAGGATAAGAAACACTAAAAGATGGCAGAGTTCATAGTAGGAACTTGGTCCCTTGACATCGTTGGGCAATGATACCAGCTTTTGACTACTTAGGAAACCAAACCAAACTAAACTCACTGCCAACGAGTCGGATCCGACTCATAGCAACCCCTCCTTGGGTTTCCGAGGCAGTATCACTACGGAAGTAGATTGTTCCAT
>NW_006921735.1:1431119-1439164 GCF_000298275.1 Orycteropus afer afer
TTTGAACGGCCAACCTCTCGTTAGCAGTCCAATGCTTTAGGCACTGGGCCACCAGAGCTCCTTTAATCCTCAGAAGAAAGTGCTCAATTGTGCAAGTAATACATAGGATAAAGATGTAGCCACTGGATTTAACTGTAGGAGATCATTACAGAGCAATGATGGAGGCTAAAAAACAAACAAACAAAGAAAACAGAGGTGAGATAATAAAGAGCATGTGAGTTTAAGCAATAATGGCTGAAGAGAAGGATTCAAATGGGGATATAACTCAGGAGGGAAGTAAGAGACCTTTGCCAACTTTGGCTGCTGAGAATCTGAGCACCTTGTTTACGTGGAGAAAATCCAAAGATCCATGTAGAATCTATAGAAGAAGTTCCATTTTTCAATCTGAGAAGTGTGACAGAGAATGAATTCCAAAGGGACATTTAGAATTATTTCCAGTGTGAGTGGCATCCTGCTCCCAGTGTCTGCAGTGGTGCAGAAATCCATGGCAGCTTCCAGTACCAGGCTTTTATTTAGACTATGTTCTGGGGGCTGAGCCTCTCTATTGGTTTCTGTCCATTTTATGACCTGGTTCTTTAGCGTTATGATTGGGAATGGGTACAGGTCTATTTTTTTCTTTTTTTTCCCTCTCAAAAATGGCATGTCTGCTTAAATTAACCAGAGCTAGATTCTGCTCTTCACAGCTAAGAAACCTGACAATTATAGTGGAATACTTTTGTAAAGGATTGTTTTCCATGTATTTATTTTTTAATCTGGGTATTAAAAACGTTTACTTGGTCAGGGGTAGGAAGCTGGTAAAGAAGGGTGGAGATATACTTGTACTCTTGTGCATGCAGGACAGCGAATAAATATTGGGACAAGTTCCTGTGAAATGAGAGATAAGGCCTTCTGCTGAAAACCAAGAGGTAGTTATACATTCACCATCATAAAAAATAAGTGAAAACTTATTAGATCAGAAGTTCACACATGTATGGTGCTTTGCAATTTAGGAAGTGTTTTTTTTTTTTAATAAAAACAAAAAAGTATTTATCATAGTAGAAAAATGAGAGAAAACAAAAAATATTTTTATTCATCTTAGCTTACATGGGGAAAAGCGTGTTATGATAACTTTTGATTTATATTAGGCCAACATATGATAACCAAAACAAAAACATACTCACTGCCATCGAATAAATTCGAACTCAGAGAGACCCCCATTGGGTTTCCGAGGCTGTAAAATTTTATGGAAGTAGATCGCCCCATTTTCCTTCCACAGAGCAGATGGTGGCTTTGAACTGCTGACCTTTTGGTTAACAGCCAAATGCTTTATCCACTATGCCACCAGAGCTCCTTCAACATAAGATAATATATAGTAAAATAGAAAAGAATTGTCAAAAGGCACATGAGACTACTAGACTAGTATGCATATCTAGGGCATCCTTTAATTATATTAAACCAAGAGAGGAATCAATAAAGAGATCAACACACTTTTAATCCAGGCTCTAGGACTTTGGGTTTTCTTTAGTGCACAATGATGGGTCTACTGACCTGTGGATATTGTGTTCCTTTTTTAAGTCGTGTGATTCTAACATAAAAAGCACTTTAGAAATGAGTGCTGTAATATAAAATATGTCTCACAGGACAGAGTTTGGGTAGACAATTCAAGTTTCCTCAGCAACAGCAACAAGGAACATGAAAAGAATATAAAATGTCATTTACCCTGTTTAAACAGTGTGGTCTTGGTGCAGCCACTGTCTGGGTCAGATTAATGACAGTAGACTGACTTTAGACAGCAATGACCTTAAAGGGAGAGTGCATTTATAGAACTCCATGTGAGGAGTCCTCCCAGGGCATGCTTTGCTTTGTGCTTAGTTTTCTATTTCATTGGCTTTCTAGCTACCTGTGGTAGTTAAGGTTATATGTCAACTTGGCTGGGCAGCTGCTTGTAGTTATTCCCCATGATGAGACTGGCAATCAACTCCATGGTGGAATCTGCCACGAGCAGCTGAGTACCTGATTTAGGGATGTGTTCAGCTTCCAATGTATAAGGAGAAGCTTTGGAAATGGTCTGCAGCTTCTGGTGCCCTTGAATCTTGCATGTAGCCAAGTTGTTATTCAGCAGCCTGTCATGTTATCTGTTGATCTTGGGACTCTTAATGGATTTGAATCAATGGCCCATCATGTAGTTTGGTAAGATGGGTACTGTGCCTTTTTATTTTTCTTCCTTGGGATTGTTAGCATCAGCAGCCAGCAGCCCGAATGAAGAGGCACCTCTAGCTCCAGTGGGCTAAGAGCAAGAGGCAGAGCTGAAGCCCAAGCTGAGAGCCTTTCACCCAGTCCGTAGGGCCTGGCACTTTGAACTTGAACTTCTAGCCTCCAAAACTGCAAAAAAGGAGCTCCTGTTTGTTAAGCCACTCATTTGTGGTATTTCTGTTAGAATGGCACAAGCCTCCACTGACAGATGAGTGGTGGGAGGGCACGAGGTACAGTGGCCTGGGATCAAACCTGGATCTCCCACAAGGAAGGCGAGAATGTTGTCCCTGAACTACCAAAGCCTCCATCAATAGGCTCATGGACATCCTCTTTTTCTCCAGGTTATCCCAAATATATAGAGGGGAGATTTCTCGTCTGTAATGAGTAGGATGTGAGTTTTGAGTTTAGTTTCCTATATGTAATGATGTGTTCTCTGTCATCTATTCCTTATCCTTTATTAACCAACACTTCTGATTTGTGATAGGTTAGGGCGATAGTCTGTGGCTCTGGGGAGATCTTGTATATTACCTTGGTTCATTAGCATGTGTTCTCACCACCAGTTCTCACCCACCACAGTGGCTCTCCTACACAGAAACCCTGTTCCACAGCAGCACTCATGATTAATATGTACTCTGGAAACTGTTTTGTTTATCAGCTAGCAAGCAATGACATGAGAAAGTGACCTCACTGAGAAGCAGATAGTTTACTGGGAACTGCTACCATGTCTACATTTGAAAAAAAAAAAAAAAGTTCAATATCTTTCTTCTGCCCTTGTCTTTCTCCTGAGGTTTCTACTTACACATCCAAACATACTTTTTTTTACTAACTTGTTTTAGAAGTTCCACAGGTTCTTCAAACCTGTCACATGCCAGGGTGAACTCTACGATTTGTGTTCAGCTTCTAATAGGTTTATTATTCTTCTTTGTATTGCCTATCCTAACCAACAGCATTCCATTCAGCCAGTTCCTCAAGTCAGAGACCTGGGGAAGGGGCCATCTCAAATTCTTCCTTCATCCCTGTACCATTCCGTCTAGTCAATTGCCGAATTATTCCACTATTATCCGTTGAGTATTTTTTGAATCTGTCACATCTTCACAAGTTCTATTATGCTCAGACATTCATTGTCACTAATCAAGCATCACAAAAGTGACTAAATTTGAATCACCCTAGTGCCAGTCTCGGGAGCTCTGGTAGCATAGTGGCTAAGACACTTGCCTGCTCACCAGAAGGCTGGCGGTTCAAACCCACCAGCCACTCCTCGGAAGGAAGGTTGGGCAATCCTACTTCCGTAGTGATACTGCCTCGGAAACCCAAGGAGGGGTCGCTATGAGTCAGGGCTGACTCGACGGCACATAACAACAACAACAACAACAACAGTGCCAGTCTCACCTTGTTCATTTCATCCTGAACTAGACAGGCTTATGGGAATTCCAATCTACATCGGTTAAAACATCTTCCAACATCTTCCAACATCTTTCTACTTCGTCCAAGGGAGAAGTTACTTGATACGAAATCAGAGGCATACCGAAGGCATAGCAAGTACGGCACATGCCCTGTGTGACACTGAAAGGGGGTGGCACTAAATAGGTTTATTAACTTGGAAAGGTCCAACATTTTTCCTAAAACAAGATGAACATTCAGAGTCATAGGGAAGGAAGAGGGGGGCACTTGTCCCCAGGCGCAAGTCCCAGGGGGGTACCAGATGAGGTGCAGAATGGTATTTTGAGGCATCACAAATATGAAAGGCAACTGACTGACATGACAGAGGCCTTTGGACAAGAGAGGGGAAGGTGTTTCTGCTGATGTATTGCTATCCATCTTGAAATTGTGGAGGGGGGAGGACAGGGAGAGCAATTTAGAAAATGCCCCTGGGTACTCATTACCCTTGCTATACATACAATGGGAGCTCTGGTAGTGTAGTGCCTAAGGCATTTGACTGCTAACCAGAAAGCAGGCAGTTCAAACTCACCAGCCAGTCCTCGGAAGGAAGGTGGGGCAATCTACTTCCGTAGTGATACTGCCTAGGAAACTGGAAACCCAAGGAGGGGTCGCTATGGGTCGGGTCCGACTCAACGGCACATAACAACAACAATACATATACAATATCCTTCATGACCTGATCCATCCGACTGCTCCATTTATCACTACATATTTTTTATCCTTTAGGCATATAGTTGGAGCCCTTTTATCAAACTTTATTAGAACAAATTAATAGGTGGTTACTGGAAAAATATTAAGTTGAAGGAATTATGTGGAGCTGTTTTCATATATTTAACATTTCATTCTCACTTAGAACACACAAATGGTCTTGCATTCATTTTCCTTTAGAATGGAATCCAAGCCTTTTACTAGAGTAGGGTCCACTGGAAGAGTCAGCCTATTCTTTCTTGCATACAGCACTCTAGAGTTCATCATCTGGGACTGATAATTTTGGTTTCTTTAAATTAGAGCAAGATTTAGAGATAATTGAGAGTCTAAATGAAGACTCTTTCTAGATTTTTGTGATTGTCATTCCCTACTTGCAATCATAATCAGTTGCTACACCTACATCTAGTTCAACATCATTTTCTTCCTTGCTAATCACCTTTTTCAAATTTTCTAAAGCATTAAACTTAGTTTTCATAGAAACCAAAATTTTCTCTTTTTTTGCATTCCTATTTCATTAATTTATGGAATAGTTAATGAAGTCATAAAATTATAAAAATAAGAACAACCAGCATAAACAGGTTGGGGATCACACAGTTGAATCTTGGCAAATCTACTCTCAAATGGTTGGAGCCAAGGTACATGAAGTACCAGAAAGAATACTTGAAAAACTTTCAAAAAATATCTACAAACTATTGATATCCAACATTCATTGTGGAATAGGTATAGGACAGTTTTTTGCACATAGAGAATGAAGAGCTTAGGACAATTAGATGACCAAGTGAAGGCTATTTAACAGAACTCTGTGCTGAACTGTGTGTAGTACTCCAATGCAGCCTAATCTTTCTTATTTAAGTGATTTTGCTCATGCCATTCCTTTTCTTTCATATATCCATTCATTCATTCTCTTGACTCCTCCAATCCTTCAATGTCTAGCCTTCAGATCACCCTCTCTAACAAACTCTCCGTAACTCTTACTTTTCCAGCCCCATAAAAGTTAGTGGATGGTAATGGATCAAGTGCATATCTATATAGAGAGATACTGTTAGCACCAGCCAATTCAACAGCATGTTTGGCTCCAGCTAGTCAGTTTCACTAGAAATTTCCAAGTTTCAAAGAATAGACTATGACATAAAAAGATTGAGTATGAAGCTATATTTCATAGTCTTTGATAAAGAATTATAAATGCCCTTGAATGCTTTTCAAGAGCCATCAGAGAACAGATGGGAAGAGACCAGCTTTTCCATAGACACCTGTGGATAATAATATCAGTATGATCTTCTCTGATCAAACTAAAAATAGCTCTTTGTCAATATGAATTGCATCTAAAATATCTTGTGGCTATAGGTTGGATGAAGATAAAATATCGAGTTGAAAAACTAATTCCCATTTGTGTCAACTAAAATTTAGGGATATAGTGAGATTGAGGTAAAAATGTACAAAGTGTCCTAATCAGTGAGATTCTTTTTTGGTATACAGAACTATGGAAATTGTTTCTTAAGTGTATTAAATTTTTAAGAATATCTAAAATATTAATTATTAAACTAACTTCTTCCATTTGCCTTCAGATTAGAAAGGATCAAATTCAACTTCCAGAATTAAAAAAACACCTATGGTAATGTGATCACCTAAAGAAACAGAAAAAAAAATTAGTTCCTTCTCTGTACATCTATTGTAATCTGGATAATAGTGAAAAGTATAAAGATTTTAAAATGCTCAATTTAATTTGAATGTTAATAAAAATTCTTGCTATTTAAATTGAGAAAATATTTATTGGCAATGAACAACATACTGGGTTTTCCGCTGAGCATGGTGGGTTATGGAGATGAGAATGCAATACTATCCTTGCTCTCATGAAGCTTTCAGTATTTCTGGAAAAAAAAAAAAAACTACAACACATATGTAAATAAGTATGATATGTAACAGATATAGTAAAAGTTATATGAGTGTTATAAAAAGGAGCAAAAATAAATAAGAAACAGATTGCTTGTACTTGGGAAGAGCATATAACATTCATTGAGGAACCAGCATCTAAGTTGAGTCTTGAAGAATAAGTAGAATTTTGAGAAAAAAGAAAATAAGAGGAAGAATAATTTAACCAAAGTGAATGCTTTTTGCAAAATCTGAAGGACAGAGAACTTCAGGTCCTTTTATGCTTGAAACACAAGTTGAAAGAGTAGAAATGATGGACATGATTGGAAATATAAATCAGAACAAATTCCAAGTCCATTTTTTATTGCTACTAATTGTTATCACTATAAATGGAGACAAGATTGAAGTTGTCAAAGTTTTCGTATAACTTAGTTCCACAATCAACACCAATGGAAGCAGCAGTCAGGAAATCTCTTTAAAGTGCTGAAGAGCAAAGATATCTCTTTGAGGACTAAGATGTGCCTAGCCCAAGCTATCTTATTTTCAATTGCCTCATATGTATGTGAAAGCTGGATGATGAATAGGAAAGACCGAAGAAAAGTTGATGCTTTTGAGTTGTGGTGCTGGCGAAGAATGCTGAAAGTACCATGGACTGCCAGAAGAATGAATAAATCTGTCCTGGAAGAAGTGCAGACAGAATGCTCCCTGGAAGCAAGAATGGTCAGATTTTGTTTCACTTACTTTGGCCATGTTGTCAGAAGGGACCTTTCCCTGGAGAAGTATATCATGCTTGATAAAGTGGAGGGTCAGCAAAAAAAGGGAAGGCCCTCAACGAGATGGACTGATAAAACCAAGCATTGTGAGGTTGGCACAGGACTGGGCAGTGTTTTGTTCTGTTGTACATAGCGTCTCTATGAGTCAGAGCTAACTCAACGGCATATAACAACAACAACTAATTGTTATCAGCTGAGAGGACAGGATTGGTAAGTTGGTGGGCAGAAACTGTAAATGTATCCTAGAGAACAGTAAAGGTTAATCAATAATGAAAACTTAGAACTAGAGTAAGGACTCAGGTGTGAGATTGCTTTACTTGCATCTTGGTTCAAATACTGGCTTGCTATGTGAAAACTGTATTTGACAATGTTTCTGGGCTATTCATAAAGTTGTCCAGTAGTGTATCAGACAGTGTTTCTCTGTGAGACAGAAAGCCCCCACACAAAAGCAGGAAGGAGGGAAAGTTGGGGCTGACAGCAGCAGGATCCAGGTAAAGGGAGGACAAAGAGGTTTTGAACAGCTAAGGGAGACGAACTTGTCTGTCAGTTTGTCTTACTGTGGTGGCTTGCGTGTTGCTGTGAGGCTGGAGGCTATGCCATGGTGTTTCAAATGTCAGCAGGGTTGTACATGATGCACAGGTTTTAATGCAGCCTACAGCCTGAGACAGACTTGGAAGAAGGAAGAAGCCATCCACTTCTCAAAGAACTGGCCAGGAAAAACTTTTTGAATAGCAGAGAAACACTGTCTGATATATTACTGGACAATTTTAGGAATAGCCTGGAAACATTGTCCAATACAGTGCTGGAAGACGAGCCCTTTATGTTGGAAGGTGCTCCACATACAACAGGAAAGAGCTGCCTCAGCAGAGCAGAACCAACCTTTATGATATGGGTAAAGAAAAACTTTTGGGACCTCTATTTGCTGACGTAGCATGACTCAAATTGAGGAGAAACAGCTACAAACATCCATCAATAAATGGAACATGGAATGTATGAAGTATGAATCTAGGAAAATTGGAAGTT
>NW_006921735.1:1439545-1440710 GCF_000298275.1 Orycteropus afer afer
GGCCAGGAGCTGATTGTGGAACAGACCATCAACTGCTCATATGCAAGTTCAACTTGAAGTTGAAGACAATTTAAACAAGTCCACAAGAACCAAAATATGACCATGATGATATCCCTCCTGAATTTAGAGACCACCTAAAAAATATATTTGATGCATTGAACACCAATGACCGAAAACCAGAGGAATTGTGGTATGATATCCAGAACATCATCCATGAAGAAAGCAAAAGGTCATTAAAAAGACAGGAATGGAAGAAAAGACCAAAGTAGATGTCAGAAGAGACTCTGAAACTTGCCCTTGAATGGACAGTAGCCAAAACAGGTGGAAAAAAAATGATAAGATAGAAGAGCCGAACAGAAGATTTCAAGAACAACTCAAAAAGACAAAGTCAATTATCATAACAAAATGTGCAAAAACCTGGAGTTGGAAAACCAAAAGAGAAGAACATGCTCAGCATTTCCCAAGCTGAAAGAACTGAGGAAAAAGTTGAGTTAAGCCTCGAGTTGCAGTATTGAAAGATTCTATGGGCAAAATATTGAATGATGCAGGAAACATCAAGAGAAGATGTCACTGTACCAAAAAGAACTGGTCGATGTTCATCCATTTCAGGAGGTGGCATGTGATCAAGAACCAATGGTATTGAAGGAAGAATTCGAAGCTGCACTGAGGAAAGTGGCTAAGAACAAGGCTTCAGGAATTGGCAGAATACCCACTGAGATGTTTCAACAAATGGATGCCACACTGGAGGCACTCACTTGGCTATGCCAAGACATTTGGAAGACAGCTACCTGGCCAACTGACTGGAAGAGATCCATATTTGTACTCATTCCAAAGAAAGGTGATCCCACACAATGTGGAAATTATCAAATAGTATTATCAATATCTCACACAAGTAAAATCTTACTGAAGATAATTAAAAAACAGTTGCAGCAGTATATTGACAGAAAACTTCCAGAAATGCAAGCTGAATTCAGAAGAGGATTTGGAACGAGGGATATCACAGATGGATCTTGGCTGAATGCAAAGAATACCAGAAAGATGTTTACTTGTGTTTTATTGACTATGCCAAAGCATTTGATTGTGTGGATCATAACAAATTATGAGTAACATTGAGAAGAATGGGAATTCCAGAACACTTGATTATACTCATGAGGAACCTGTATAT
>NW_006921735.1:1441465-1445447 GCF_000298275.1 Orycteropus afer afer
CCTACTTTGGTCATGTTGTCAGAAGGGACCATTCCCTGGAGAAGGATATCATGCTTGGTAAAGTGGAGGGTCAGCGAACAAGGGGAAGGCCCTTAGCAAGACTGATTGACACAGTGGCTGTGGTGATGGCTTCTCAAGTATAGCAAGGACCGTGGAGCTGGCTCAGGACCAGGCAGTGTTTCATTCTGCTGTGCGTAGAGTAGCTATGAGTTGGCGATGACTCGACGGCACCTAACAGCAACAATAACATGTGACCTCGGCAAATAACTTTACCAAACTGCACACCTATTGCCCATCTGTAAAATGGGAATAAAAATAGCATCTGTTTTATATGGTTGTCATGAGGATTATATAAGCTGTGTGTAAAACAGTTGGAACAGTGTCTGGCAACATTAAGTGCTATCACCACCATTACCACCATCGTCATCTTTAGACAAGGGCCTTACGTGAGATATTACAAAGCCACTTGTCTGTGGACCAGACAATTAATATCAGTGAGTGAAATAGGACCTGGTGGCAAAGTGAAGAGAGTGCTTGCTTTCTTCTGAACCTTTAATATGTACATGAATCACCTAGGGATCTTGTTTAAATGCTAACTCTGATTTATTAGTTTCTGTATTTCTAATCAACTCCCAGGTGATGTCTGTGCTGCTATTCCAATGACCACATTATGAGTAGCAAGGGTCTGGAATATCTGCTGCTCAGTTGCAGGTAATAGTGCCAAAAGAATGTGGAAATAGACACCTAGTGCCTGGATCTAACTTTTCAAGAGAACATAGAACATCATATATATTTTAAAATATGCAACCCCTCAATTTTTAAATCTTGGCAATTGCTTCAAAATAGTGCTCAGGCCAAGACTTTGCTGGATTCAGCCTGTGGGCCTCCATTCAGTCTGCAAAGTCTGGCCTGGACGAAGACATAGTCAAGGTCAAAACCAGTCAGGAAAATCTAGGGAAGTCCAAGTACAGAGAAAGTGGAGAAGTTGGAACTGGAGAGATCTTAAAAGAAAGGTGGAATGTGTGAGCAGGCTTTTAATGCTGGTTTACATGGGCCTTATAGTTAAATGATGGCACACACTATGAAGAGAGTTGGGAATAATATTAAAATGTTTGAGCTTCATATGGTAGGGAATAAAGCATACCGTCTCTGTGGCGCAATTGGTTAGTGCGTTCAGCTGTTAACTGAAAGGTTGGTGGTACGAGCCCACCCAGGGACAGCACTGTCATGGGAGCTCTGGTGGCATAGTGCTTAAGGCATTTGACAGCTAACCAGAAGGCTGGTGGTTCAAACCCACCAGCCACTCCTCGGAAGGAAGACTGGGCAATCTACTTTTGTAGTGAGACTGCCTTGGAAATGAGGGGTCGCTATGAGTTGGACCCGACTCAACGGCAGTGAGAAAGTATTGCAGGCATTCTTCATTTCATTGCATTTTGCTTTATTGCACTTTGCAGATATTGTGGGTTTTTTTTTTTTTTTAACAAATAGAAGGCTTGTGGCAACCCGGTGTGAAGCAAGTCTATTGATTATATTTTTCCAATAACATGTGCTCTTTTTGTGTTTCTGTGTCACATTTTGGTAATTCTCACAGTATTTCAAACTGTTTCATAAAGTTTCATGTTTAATAGATTACGAAATCGAAAAACCAAACCCACTGCCATCGAGTCGTTTCAGATTCATAGCAAACTTGTAAGAGACAGTAGTACTGCCCCGTAGGATTTCCAAGGCATTTGAGTACTAAGCAGGAAGTTGGTGGATCACACCCACCAGCTGCTCCACGGAAGAAAGATGGGGCAATCTACTTAAGTAAAGATTTACTGCCTTGGAAGCCCGATGGCAGTGAGTTTTTGATTTTTAATCATTATGGAAGCAGATTGCTGCATTTTTCTCCTGCAGAGCAGCTGGTGGGTTTGAACTACTCACCTTTCTGGTTAGTAGCTGAGTGTCTTAACCACTGCACCACCAGAGTTCCCTAGTAGACTACAGTATAGTGTTAATATCACTTTTATATGCTCTGGGAAACCAGCAAACTCATGTGATGGACTTTTTTTTTGATGTTTGCTTTATTGTGGTGGTCTGCAACCGAACCCACAATATCTCTCGTGTATGACTGTACTGAAAGCTATATGATCAGAGGTGTCTGAATTACTAAAAAGCCAAAGTGAAGGAGTACATGGAAGAGAAAACAGTTGTCTTACAAGGAGCACATAGAGTAATATGAATTGCTAATGGAGATTTTCAAGAAGAGGTCCTACTAGGCCTCTTTTAATGAATTAGATCAGGCTCATTTCTAATTAACAGCATCCATTTGCACGTAAACAATGAGCTGAGGTCTTTAAAAAACAATTTCTTCCCTTAAGTACATTTAAAAATGCCTCCCATTATCTTATTTACATCATTAATTTGCTTGGGAAACTAGCATACATTGTTATACAGGTAAACTTTGGTTCCGAAATTCAGAATCACAGGCATTCAAACAAGTAACTTTCTGATCGTACATGAAGTCTTACATAACATGGGCTTTTTAACAAACCTAACCTCACTTTGAACTTTGATGTGTTCTGATGAGAGACTGTCAAGTGTCCTTGAAAAAGTAATGTGAAAACATTATTTCCCCTGGGCTGCCTGCCAGAAATGTGCCAATTTCATTGAGAGTGACTTCTTAGAAGTCACTTGGTTTCTATCTACCATTGGTTTCTAACTACCATCTTGGTTTCTATCTACCATTCCCCACTAGAAGAAAGCAGAGACCCTTGGAGAAATGGTTGATTTCAAACTTGCCACAAGGAAAGTATCAAGTGAGCCTAGGGCATTTTGTGCTGGAAAGCAGGAGATTGAAGGAGCTCCCTCTGGCCCAATTTGGGAAAACTGAACATCAAAAAAATAATACCTATAATTTATTATGACATACAAAATAAACACCCTTCTAAAGAAAAACAATCCATTAGTTCATAGATACCAATAGAAGGAGCAAAAAAGAAAGTTTTTTTTAAACACTAAGAAAGTGTTTAAAAAAGAAAGCTCCGCACCACCATTTTGTAAACTCCAATGTCATAATTAATTTAGGAAGAGTCATCAGTGGATAGTAAACCATTAGAAGACATACTAATTTCAAAGAAAAAAAAATGTACCTTTACAGTGCAACATCTAGCAATCACCAACTTCGCTAAGTGATCAAATTCAGTGGCGTTTAGAGTATGAACCTCTTGCTGTGATACAATGTAAAGTGCTCAGCATCTTATGTGAAGAATCATTGCCAAAATGTTTGACGTGCGTCTTACTGAGTCTCATCTAGAACCAACTTTCAGTTTAGAAGAAATTTGGAAGGTGGAAAGCAAGTTAAATGACACGATAATGGAAAGAAAAATCCAAAAAGGTGATACATTTTTTTGAAGCTATTGTCTTGAAGTGTTTCAAATGCCAATATGAACAAAGAGGAAAAAGAGGTGAGAAGGCTACTGTAGACTAAAGGAGTCTAAAATGACATAACAACCCAATGTAATACATGGACGGACCCTTGACTGGATTCTGGTTCATAAGCAAAACAAAAACAAAAATGCCACAAAGCCTAAAAAAGTATTTTTGAACTACTGGAGGAATTTGAATATGTACTTGATATGAAGTAATATCATTATATTATTTGTAAGTTTCTTGGGCATGATAAACAAGCTTGGTTTTACATGGAACGCTCTTATTCTAAGAAGATTCTTGCTGAAATATTTAGTACTGAAGCTCAATTTACTTGCAAATGTTACAGAAAAAATTGTATATCTGTGTGGATGTTATACTTTAAATTAGTGAGTGTGAGAGACAGAGAGTGATGGTGAACATATATGGCAAAATGTTAAAAAAAATTGAATCTAGGAATCTAAGAGGAAGGGAGGCGGATATATGGGTATTCAGTATGCAATTTTTTCAACTTTTCTATATGTTAAAAATTTTGCATTAAAAATGTAAAATAGAAAAGAACTAGTTTCAATAA
>NW_006921735.1:1445823-1449912 GCF_000298275.1 Orycteropus afer afer
AGATGATTCTGTGCCAATGAATGGACAGCTGGTTAGAAATCATTAAGGTTTTTTTTTTTAATGTCACAGAACTATTTGGCAATCTGCTGAAGCCTAAGACTCCTAATAAGAATAGTATTTTTAAGTCCTTAAGTAAAACTCACAGGACTAAAAGGAAACTAATTGTAGTGAAATACAAGTATTACTATATTACAAAACCAAATACATAATATAGTAGTAATACAGGTATTTGTTTATTAACGTTAAATACTATCTTCTGACAGGCCTAACAACTACTGCAGTTTTCAAGTAATGGTGAACGTGAACGATCTTCTGGGATAAAATATCTGTGATCTCAAAGGTCTTGAGAGTGTTACTGTAGTTAATTGCCTACCTGCAAATTTGAGGGAAATGCTCCATTACAGCTAGAGGTTAGTGACGACAGAGGTAAATTTTCCCCCCATTCAAATTCATGGCACCCCTTGAATTCTATTCTTGGGTCCAACATGGATACACTTTTTTCCCAAGCTAAAATCTTCTTAGACAGGCTTGCTTTGTTTTAACCTATGACTCTCCTTCAATTATAGCTGGTAGGTTTTCATTTGCATCTCCATTTACAAAGCTCATTTTGGTTGCTAAGTCATCTTAAAACGCATTACTGTCAAGCTTAAACGTATAGATGTTATCCAGTTCCTCTGCTGCATAATTGAGGCAACCGTGAATTTTCTAACTTAAATTGCGCAGGTAATTGACTACATTTTACACTTCCTTTGCTTTCGTAGACTAACCTTAATGGATGTCCATTACTACTTGAATTATTTTGAGCATTTTTGTTTCATAATTTGGATCTTTTGCATTTTCAAAGAGTTTAAAATTATGTACCTGTAAGTCTTCAAATAACTCTCATCAACTTTTCTTTTTGCTTACATTGTACACTTTCTTTCATGTATGTACCTCGAATAAGGAATGTCAAGTATTTCCAATAGATTTATTTGAAGCCCAGTGCTAACTGAGAATATTATTGACAACTTGAGTAGGTACCTTCTTTTCCACTTCTGCTCCCTGCTGACTTCTGTTCCATGCCATCATTTAATGACGATGTGAGCACATCCCTCCCACAGCTCTTGGGTTAGCATAATCTTTATGAAATATCAATTTATTTATTTTTACTTTATTCGCTACTAGATGTTTGGGAATTCTTATGAGTGTCTTGGTAAAACTGACATGTTTTATTTACTTTTTTATATTGCTTAAAATGCAAATGGTATAAAAATCCTGAGGAAGTATGCCACAAAATTGATCTCAGTAGAGATTAAAATATGCTAACATTTATTTTCAAAAATATGGCATGAGGTAGACAAATTTAAAAGCTGAGATTAAAAAAAAAAAAAACCTGAAGGAAGCTGATCTTGACTTTTTTAAAACACAAAAGTACAATATTTAATGTATTCTACAACCTTCTTTTGAATACTCCTAACCAAAGACATTCATCAAAATGTTTAAATGGCAGAAATTTTTCTAACCAATTATAGCCAAAGCCCTAGCTGTAATTAACCGACAATTTGTATAATATTTTACAACAGAGTCAGCATATACCACTTTCTTATAAGCTTAGAAGGCTCTAAAATTTTACAGTTTATATGATAAAATCGAATAACTGCCTCATCTTCATTTGTAAGTTAAATTTGCATTAAGAAGTTCATAGCAGATAACAAGGTTTTGAAATTTCAGGTGAAAAAGAAAAGATATCAGAGCAAATATGTATCCAAATAGTAGATGAATAAGATATTTAAAATCAGAAAAACACTTTCTACATAATAAAGAATACATAATCTTCCAATCAATTTAATTCATTGTATGAATTCAAAAATATTTCCAAAGCATGCTATTTAATTTGCTTTAATCTCTTCATTTCTTAACATCTCGTTTCAGACTAGATTGGGCCTAGTTCAAAACTGACATTATACAGGTTTAAACCTGTTCAAAGTGTAAACATATCAGTTATTTAAATAATAGAACAATTGCATGTTTAATAGAAAGATTTCTATTTGGAAAAAAAAATGTATGACCTGCCCAGCAAAGCAGTTCAACTGGCAAGTTTGAGTCTTTATTTTATGTTATTGATATATAATCAGAGAAAGTATTTTCTAAACGAAAATTTGAAATAAAAATATTTTTAGGTAAGGTTATTATTCTTTAACTTCAGCAAGATAGGTGTGTGTGTGTGTATGTGTGTGTGTGCGTACGTCAACTATTGTATCCATTTTGTATAGGAATATGAATCATATCTACTTTCTGTATAATACAACATGAGCAAAAGAGGCGAGAGGAGGTGGAGAAAGACAATAGGCATGATTCCACAACCTTCTTTTGAATACTCCTAACCAAAGACATTCATCAATGGGCTGTTCCAGCTTCCTGAATATTAAAATCCACCTGTTATGTACATGATAGGTAGAAGGCAAGGGCTTGGCAATAGAACTGAGTTTCATTGGTAGAACAATAGTCTCATTTGGTAAACAAAGGCCAAACCTGCCCTTATGAAACAAGGAACATTAGCATCAACAACTGCAAGTATAATACAAAATCCCATTTAAAAAATATCTATGCCTTCCAACCACAGAAGTATACATTTGCTTTTCTCTGCTTTCAATGCATTCCCAGGGAAAGTTAAATGATGATTACATTCAACAATAACCTTTTGGGGCTTTGTTTTCCCCTTTAGATTTGAACATTCCCAGTCCAAGTTTTTCTTCAAGCACTTACTAACGAATGTAGTGGAAGTAAAGGTAAATGAAACTATTGTGTTTTTTCAGCATCATATTCAGAGTTATAACTGTTAAAAATCTAGCCAAAGAGCTGGCTTTCCTACAAAACACCCATTTAAAATTTTCCCTCATCTTCTTTAAAAAATAATTATGCGTCAGCTTGTTAAAGTTGGAATAAAATGAAGAAATTCATATTTAACCAATCCACTCATAACCCCATAACCCATTGCCATTGAGTCTATTCTGACTCATAGGAACCCTGTAGGATGGAGTAGAACTGCCTCATAGGGTTTCCAAGGCTGCAATCTTCAGGAAAAAGATTAAGCATCTCTCTCCCGTGGAGTGGCTGGTGGGTGTGAATCTGACCTTTCAGTCATCAGTTGAACGCTTAACCAGTGCAGCATCAGGGCTCCTCTTTAAACAATCACATGTGATAAACTATACAATGAAATTGAAACTTTAAAATTTGCAGAAAAATATAAAAACATTGCCCATTTAAGTAGCAACTACTATGCATTTTAACTACATGAGAAAGAGAAAATTTATATATATATGGCTAGTAAGTGTTGACGGGCTCCTTCATGTTAGTGCCTTTTACCTTGCATATGAGCTTCCTCGCAAAACTTTTTAAAGAACAGCTTAAATAGCTCCTCTAAATTTTAAAATGCCTGTTTGATCTGTCACTCTACCTCTTTTTTCTTTCTGCCAGCTGTTTGCAGACCTCCTGCCACCGCAGATTCAGGTTTCTCAATTTTTCCTGTAGAATATTGGCATCTGTTTTTGAAGACTGCTGGATTATTTCTTCCCCAGTCGCATTCAATGCTCTGACAACCGTTTGCCGATGCCCGATGCCATTCTGGAGTTCCTGTAAGATAACAAAAAGGCAAAACAGAAATGAAGCCCCGTGGCCTTTTATTGGAGAAAAGCTTAAACCCTGTACTACTACATGCAGTTAGACGGGAGAGAAGAAATTAAAAAGCTCCATGTGAAAGTTTTTGTATGAAATTGACATGCCCACATCCAAAGGATACAAGACAGAAAGACGCCTTTCATGTGTCAGTAAAATGTGCCCTCTCGGTTCAGCTCCAGTTTTTATTTTTGTAAAGCTTGTCAGTTAGAGGATGTTATAATGTCCTACAAATCAATTAGTTGGAAACCTTCTCAAGAACAAATTCGATTTCTTGTCCCCAGAAGGATGTTTCATGTTTAATAGTCTATGAAGTGTTGTAAAATTTAAATTTAAACATGAACAAAGTATTTGGATTTCTTAGTGTCTGTCGATATCAAAGGTGAAAAAGAGCAAACATAGTTTAACCACAGGATTGGAAAAATATTTTTTAAG
>NW_006921735.1:1450052-1458606 GCF_000298275.1 Orycteropus afer afer
CGAGGCAGTATCACTACGGAAGTAGGATTGCCCAACCTTCCTTCCGATATATATATATATATATATAACTCAGAATTAATTGCTTTTGGGGGCAGCCTATAAAGAAATCCCTAAGATGCAGTAATAAATTTTAAAATAATCTATAGCTATCAGAACATTTTTATGAGTCATTGATGGTGTCCACCTTAAATATCTTCTATATTTTATCCTGAATGAAATTCTAAGAGTAAAGTGTCAGAGAAATAGTTTCATTAAAAAAAGAGATAAACACAACCAATGAAGATGCTTTTATTAGCAATGAAATAAAAATGTAAATGTAGAATATGTAAGGCAATTAAAAGAACACATTTACTAAACATGAAGTTTAGAAAAATGAAACAATATATGTGAACTTGAGAGTCCTACTACATTTAAATCTAAATGATTCCCAAATACTTACGTTACTGATGGAATAGTGTCACTATGCAGATACTCTCCTAATAGAGATGATTCAAATTGTCTAACTAACCAAACCAAACTCACTGCCATCGAGTCAGATCTGACTCATAGTGACCCCTCCTTGAGTTTCTGAGGAAGTATCTCTATGGAAACAGATTGCCCAATCTTCCTTCTAAGGAGTAGCTGGTGGGTTTGAACCGTCAGCTTTCTGGTTAGCAGTCAAATGCCTTAGGTACTTTTCCTGCCTCTTGATCCAATACAAAGCTCATAGTAGACTCCAGCTTCTATGTGACAAATTAATGAATGAATGAGTACATAAGTGAATGCTTTCTGATACTTGATCAAACCTTCTTTAGACTCCTTCCACATAAACTGCCTGGTTTTGTTGTTGTCATCTGTTTGTTTTACTACTTTGGTATAATGGTATTTTTGAATACTCGAATTTTTGGTAGCAAACATTTAGCAGTCAAAAGACTCCATAAACCATCAAAAACGAAAACAAGGCCATTATTCCAAGGACACAGTGCCTCACTATGTGTATAAAACCATGCACAGGTATTGAACTATTTGCAAGCTGTTGAGCCCCTACTCTGTTGAGGAATGCTCATGAGATATGCTCTAGCAAACATGAGCTATTTCCTTATGACTAGTTGACTAATTGCTTCACTGTTTACATCTCACTCTTTATCACCTGTTCAGATCAGTGTTGCATCTGACAGTCATAGCTTAGCAACAGGTACACTCAGTCATAACAAACTCTGTATATCCCCCTTACACTGTAAATTCCTTGAGCTCAGAGATTGTCTTATTTATCATTGTGTCCCTATCACTTAGTACAATACCTAGTGCTGAAGAGGTTTTTCTTTTCTTTTTTTTTTTTTCCTGTTGAATGATCACATGAATCTATGAATAAAGGAAGGGAGAGGGGAAGAGGGGGAGGAACATAGGAAAGAATGAAGGAAGAGAAGAAAGAAGGCACCACGGAGGGAATGGAGAGAGGAAGGAAAGAAGGGGGGAGGGGAAGAGGGAGGAAGGAAATTCAGTCCAATCATTGCCATGGTATTAGTCTTAAAATTATCAATGGGCCTCCTAAATATTCAAAGAAATGAGTACAAATGTCTCAGTCTTAGTGTACAATAGAGTAGAGGAGATTAGACACAGTTGAAAAGGATAAACTTCTACACTAAATGCCAGCTACTAGGTGCTGAAGAGTCAATTTGAACTCATAGTGGCCCTATGGGTTACAGAGTAGAACCTCCCTATAGGGTTTTCTTGGCTGTAATCTTAGGGAAGAAGAGTGCCAGATCTTTCTCCTGCAGAGCTGTCGGGTGGGTTTGAACTGCCAGTCTTTCAGTCTGCTCAGTTAGCAGTTGAGCACTTATTCATGTGTACTGCCAGGGCTCCTTATGTAACAGGATAGATGGAAAAGCAAAAGAAGATGCTCAATAAATTCTAGTTCAGAAGAGAGGTGATGTCAGTGGGAAGATGAACAGGGGAGACTTTTTGGAGAATTTGGAATTGAAGAATGGGTACAATATAGTTGTCCTTAGATGGTGCAAAGGACCTCTGGTGGCGTGGTGCCTAAGGCATGTAACTGCTAAACAGAAGGCTGGCAGTTCAAACCCACCCGCCACTCCTCACAAGGAAGATTGGGCAATTTATTTCCATAGTGATATCACCTCAGAAACCCAAGGAGGGGTCGCTATGAGTCAGATCCGACTCAATGGCAGTGGGTTTTGATGTTGCAAACAGTTTACTAGCTCTGCTGCTAACTGAAAGTGTGGAGGTTCTGGTCCACTAAAATGTGCTTCCCAAGAAAGTCTGACAATCTATTGCCAAAAATTCAGCCACTGGAAGCCTTATGGAGCACAGCTGTACTCTGACACATGGGGTTGTCATGAGTTGGAGTCATCTCAATGGCAACTCCATAGGAACTTTTGGTTGTTTGTCTAGGACTTAGGTACATGGAGTGTCAAGGGCAGTGAGTGCCTGGCAGAAGGAAAGGCCTGTTAGTACAATTTGCAATATCTGATGGGGAGGAAGCAGTTGGACTCTGTCACTGTATGACAGCAGGAGTTTAGAAAGAGGTAAAAGAGAAAAAGAAAAAAAAAAAGAAAGAAACATTGCCATTGAGTCCATTTCAACTTATAGCAATGATATAGGACACGGTAGAACATACCCATAAGGTATGATCTTTATGGAAGCAGATTAGCACATTATTCTCACATAGAGCAACCAGTGAGTTCAAACAACCGACCTATCAGTTAGCCGCCAAACGGTTAATTGTGTGACCAGGGCTCTAGGAAAAGGTGCAACGCTGGGCATGTATCAGGACATGGGCAGAGAGAAGACTATGTTTTCCTTTACTTTTTATAAAGAAGTTTGCAATTCATTAAAAAGCAGTCGGAAATGGTCCACGTTTTAAATGGAAGGGATTCAGTGCTAGAGCTGTGCTCCTGGACAATTCTGAAGCAGAAGTTAGATGTTCTGTGAGACAAGCTAAAGTTAGATGAACTGTTAAGGAACAATCAACAAGACTTGGTAACCAACTGGATCAAGCCAATATGAGGGACTGTTGAAATGGGGAAATCTTTTCCTAGAACAGAAGTCACAGAGTCTAAAAGAAATATAATGGCTTGTATTTGTATCTCCAAGGTGTCCAATGCATAATAAATTATTAATAAATACCTTTTTTTAAAAAAAATGTATGGGATACAATCAGATGTGTGCTATAGCACTGCAGCTCAAACTTTAATATATACACAAATGTCCGAGAAATCATGTTAAGATGCAGATTCTGAATCTCTGAATCTGTAGGTTTATGGAGGACTCCAAAGTCTACATCCCTAACAAGCTCCCAGGGGATGCCCACACTGCTGCTTGGGGGACCACACTGTGAATAGGAAGGTTATGGAGTAAATTTTTTTTTCTTTTTTAATCTGTTAAGTAATCAAAAAATTCTTATTGCTGGATATAATGACATTGATAAAGCTGCTTTGAATTTTTATTCTCAGCCCCTTTGCTTTGTATTCTTGATCTTAGCCCCTCTGGTTCACAACCCAATTGTAGAATCAACAAGGGTTTTATTATTTTCATTTCCCAGATAAGAGATAGACTTGAATAGCTAAGAATGAAGCAATAATTTAAAATTGCTAGACTAAAATCTCATTTATATAGTGTCTCAAACAAGTGTCTTTAGACTTTTTTAATATAATTTTTGTGGAAGAGGAGTTCATTAAATAGCCTATTGCATTTGTGTGAGAAGATTTTGTAACCAGGAGGAGTATTTGCAAATTTGTTATACTTGAGGAGATTTTTTAGTGATACAGTGTAACACAGCAAGCTAATGGATCAAAACAGGAAGTCAAACTATGCACATGGAATTTTACAGTTAGCCTCTGAGCCTAAGAGTGATAACATTTGATTTACAGATTTAAATGTAAAGCCACAATCAATTTTATTCACATAGTGAAAAACATAAATTAATTTTCCTAGTTTAGTTTTGAAATATTTGAAGTACTGAATTATTCATTAGCAATGAAATCTCTAAGCTTTGATATCATATTAACATGCTATTGTCATAGGCATACTTATCTATGACTCTGGCAATTAACATTGAGTCTTAGTTTAGAACAGAGAGAAAATCATAATTAAATCTATTGGATTATTCATTTTAGTTAGAAAGCTTATTGTGTTTTGATTCCAATATTAAACTATTTATTCCTAATCAAGGGTACATATTTGAATCCTCTAGGGAGATTTTTCCAAAAATAAAAGCCCAGAATTCCACCCTAAACCTACTGAATCAGAATCCTTGGGAATGAGTGGACCAAGGTGTAAAAGAAACATGTACTATTTAAAGAAAGGTAGGCTAGAGAAGCAGAGGACAAGGGAGTGAGCAGATATGTTTTAGACTTACTCAATTATTCTCAACTTTTATATGCTTTTTAAAGCAAGAAGTATTATATGCAATGACACTGTTCTATATCTAAGTCCTTGAAATCTACTCAAATTAGAATAAAGGAGGAGGAAATACAAGTGAGGAAGGAGTTGCTGTATTTTCATAGAGGAAAGAATAGGATTGGGAGAAGTCACTGCATTTTCCATGAAAGCATTGCAGAAATACAAAGCTAAAGCTACTTTTGCAAAAGTTTCCAAAACTCCATGGAAAGATAAGAAATGAAAAATAGAAAAAATGACAAATGAAGAAAAAGAATAAACAAAGGAGCTGTTATGGGAAATTGTACAATGACAAATAAGAAGAGAAGGTTGGACAACCCTCCTTCTGTAGTGATACCACCTCGGAAACCCAAGGAGGGGTCACTATGAGTCGGGGCCAACTCGATGGCACATAACAACAACAACAACATGTAGGAGATAAAGAACTGGCAAATAGGCACAAACTAAGGGACAGAATAGGGAAAAAGAAGACATAAAAAAGCAACCAAGGGAAAAATTATAGACAGAGTGGAATCGAGAAAAGAAAAACAAACCTTCATTGAACAAGTAAATGATGTCAAGAATCTAATCCTGAGATTTCCTTGTAATTTTGTTAATGAATTATTTTGTGACACATTAATATCTGACTCAGTTTACTGTTTGGTTAAATGAAAATATGCCATAATATGAACGTTGCAGAGAGTTCTGAAACTGGTAGGAAGAATCTTATGGTACAATTCCATAAAACATGTGGTGGATTATCTTTTATCAACCATTTGGCTCTTTTTGTCCTGATTTAAATCATCCCCAGTTTCTCTTTTTCAGCCCCTAGAATTCAACTAAGGAATTCTGGCTGATGCCAAGACCAAATAAGCACTTGACTACCAGCTGAACGGTTAGATGGAGGTGACTTGGAAGACAGATTTGGCAATCCTATTCTAAATGGTCATGGCCTTGACAACCTATGGAGAAGTTCTACTCTGCCCCTGTGGGGTTTCCAGGAATCCAAATAGAATTGATGGCAACCAGCAACAACAGCTTTCAAGTATGAGTTTGAAAACTAATTTCTGGTTCTTTTCTCAAAGGTAAACTAGTTTCTCTCTTATGTTAATTCTTAGACTATATAGTCAAGACTATCCTCAGAGGTTTGAATATGCTTCAGAGAGTATATTTCAACATTTACCAGATTGTAATTTTTGTAAGGAACCAACACACATGGACAAATACCCAAGGCACATAGTAGGCACAACAGGACACGTTCAACCCATTCGTGGACTGTGTGATTCCATTATGATGGAAGAACTGGTGGCCTTATGAAAGCATCTTGTGAGTTTAGACACCAGGATTGAAAGATGGCTGAAATATGGGGAATCCAGGAATTATAAAAAGGGAGAGAAGGGTGTGAATGGAAAAACAGTCCATGAGAAAAGTGAGAAAGTAAAAACATCTTAGAAAAATGGCAGTTTTTAAGCAAAGAATGAAAGGTACAGGAAAAATCAAGGCCAGAGGCCAAGGAGATCCTAGAATGAGATCAAGCATGAAACCTCCCTATTAACTACAAGATGGAGTCTCAATGTAATAGCACAGCAGGGAAGGTCTGAAGAATCTTTACAACCAGTTCTCTCCTCTGCCTTTGAAGCTTGCTCTCCTGCTGCTCCCCCACTTAAACTTTTCCCTCAGCTCCCAGTAAAATTGAATGACTTCTACTTCCTTGACTGTCCTGCTAAGTTTTATGCCCTCAGTTAACTCATATTCATCTTTAATATTCAGTTTAAATGTTCCCTCTTTCTGGAGCTCTTCACGAATCTCAGAGAGATCTAAGCAACCCTCCTTTGAAACACTGCCTGGTCCTGGTTCTGTGCCATCACCACGATGGGTTGAGGACAGGACCTATGTGATTGAGGGGTTTTTTATTGACTGATTTTATGAAGTAGATTGCCAAGTCTTTCATCCTAGTCATCTTAATCTGGAAACTTCACTGCAATCTGTTCAGAGCACCCACAGATATATGGGTGGTGTCTGCACAGGAGGTAATTTGGCCAGGAATCAGACCTGAGTCTTCTGCATGGGAAGGGAGAATTCTACCGCTGAACTACCAATGTCCCCAGCCTTCTCTGTAAAATCAAAACAAAGACCAAACTCACTGTCATCAAGTTGAATCCAACTCATAGCAACCCCTCCTTGGGTTACTGAGATGGTATCACTACAGAAGTAGATTGCCCAGTATTCCTTCTGAGGAGTGACTGGTGGGTTTGAACAACCAGTCTTCTGGTTAGCAGTCAAATGCCTTAGGCACCATTTCTATTTAGTGTAATTCCCTGGTAGTATACACGCATACATTGGACTTCATAGTTCAGAATTTATTAATAATGAAGAAGTTTTTTTTTTTTTTTTTTGGTCTCTTAATCATAAAATACTTCTCTACAAATTTGAACTTTAATACAGGTTCAGGTTTTAGTTAAGGACCTACAAATCTTTTACTAGAATTTTGCAAATTAAATCACAGAGGGGCAGTCTTTGCAAATGAACAATTAAAACAAAATGCAAGTTTTTAGCTTATTTGTTCTTCTGGTCTCTTTTTAGGCTCATTTCAGTAAATAATAATGCTGATATCACATGCATGTTTTTGTTAGTTTGCTACCATAACTGGAAATAAGAGGGGTCTTGTTTTCTGGTGTGGTGTCATGCTAGATATATTTGTTGGTACAATTCCCCCATTTGCCTTTGATAATGGTTGCTATAAAGGAATAAATGAGAATTCCTCCTAAAACTAGAATTAGACTGTTTCTTTTCCAAAGTAAACATCCTGCCAAGGAACATAATCTGTACAGTAATGATTTATTTTAATAGCACATTTACCTAATATCAAATTTCAATAAATTTCTTTTAGATGTGTTTATCTCATCTATATTAGTGATATATATATTTCATTATGATCACTTCTATTAACATGGATACCAAATGACTTCATCATAAAGTAGTTTAAGTAGTACATGCTTTGTAAGGTTAGCTCAGACTTGTTTTTCTCTGTTCCCTAAGAAATATCCTGTGGAGGGTAAAAAAAGGAAATCATGCATTCCTCAATTTCAAATAGAGATTCAATACAGAGGGTTTGCAAAAAGATATATACCTTTTAAAGATACATATGTATATGAATATACATACATATGTATGTATGTATGTATCTAAAACCAAACCAAACTCACTGCCATCAAGTCAATTCCGACTCACAGCGACCCCATTGGGTTTCCAAGGTAGTAATCATTACAGAAGTAGATTGCCCCATCTTCTTCCCATGGAATGGCTGGTGGGTTTAAACCACCAACCTTCTGGTTAGCAGTCAAATGCCTTAGGCACTGTGCCACCAGAGCTTTTAAAGACACACACGCACACATATAATTTTTGTCTTTCAGGATCTGAAACCTCTAGAGGACTTCAAGTTAGTTCTGATCTCAAATACATATTGGCATTTAAGCTTTATTTTCTTATTAATTTTGATACATTGAGATGGGAGGATGCTCACATTCTACTACTCTCTGAAGGTATTGGAATCAGTGACCCTTCCTTTAGAGATAACTGCTGTCATAAAGCACACAACTTTGCAAAGTGAATAGGCTTTATTTTGTTAAAATCAATGCTAGCACTCTCTTGGTTCACAGATTTTCTCAATCCTTCTTGGCTTCTAAACCATTTACTAGAAATTCAGGAGAAATATTTGAGAACATTTAAGGCTCATGTTTCTCTCCATGTACTCACGCATTTTTAAAGATATAAGTTGACCTTTCTTTAATCAAATAACAGCTCTTGTCCCTGGCCATGTCTGCTCTCTTCTTCAGTAATCCTGGTTATAGACCACATGACTTCAAGTATGAAATTCTTTCTACATAATTACTAGCAAGGCTTTGGAAACAGTGAGCTATTTAGTCATAGAACAAATTGCACCAGAAAATACCAGCTCTTAAGACAGAATATTTGAAAAGATACCTAAATGTGTGTATGTGTCTGGGCTAGGAGAGATGCTCAGAAAAAGAAACAGGGGAGGTGGTGATTACGATAAGATGGTCTTTTCACTCCCTATGGACAGGGTGGAGCTCTGGTGGAGCAGTGGTGGAGAGTAAAGGATTGAGCTGTTAATCAAAAGGTTGGTGGTTCGAACCCACCAGCTGCTATGTGTGTG
>NW_006921735.1:1458826-1461067 GCF_000298275.1 Orycteropus afer afer
CATTCTGAGATATATACAACACTCTAGAATGGAAAAGAGACATTAAAAAGTAGTCGTGTTTTTATCAAAATCTCATCTCTTAACACAAACAGCAGCTTGTCAAAGTAAGGTTGAGTTTCAGGCTCTTGAGAATTGAAAGGCCCAGAAATACGATTAAGAGGGATAAAAACAGATCTCTGGGTCTAATATTAATTGATTTTTAACATTTAGCTTAGGTTACAGAACCCCAAGACATCACCTACCAATCCGCATCTAAGCATATGTTGGCCTTCACTAAGCCTTATATGTCCCTCTCGCCAAGTTAAGCAGACATTAAACACAAATTGCTCTTTTTTTCCAGTCTTATTTTCTGAGGTTAGGTTTCTTTTCAAACTCATTATCTGTTATATGGCAATGTCTCCCTCCTCCATGAAATTAGATGAGGAAGAGAGATGACAAAAACAACTGTACATCTTTTGTTGGCTGGACATATTTCTGGAAAACAGAGTAATCAAGCACAAGAATGGATTATCTCCACTACTAGCATATTTTTATAATACCCACAATTAACATCTTATTGAACCATATACAAACCAGAGGAATCTCAGAATAAAACAGTTAAAGGATTTAAGTAGGTTCTCTACTACAACTTCCAGAAATAGCCACATGACTCTGTAAAAGATCAGGAATAGTTAGGAAAAAGATATGAAAATCAACTATAATTGGTTTTGGTTTCCTTATAAATCTAATTTTTGTACAGGATGAAATTCAATTATCAAATGCAAATGTTTTCTAAATATTTTCCTCTAGTGAAGCCTCTCTTTTAATCAGCAACCCAGTATTTCATGACATTTCTACTTGACTGAAACCTCAAATAAAGCATTTTTAAGTGAAAATTAATATTGCCTCTGAAACTAGTTTCTTGTATCGACTTCACTATTCATTTGAAGGGCATCTGTATTCTCCCACTTACCAGGCTAGAAATCACGAGTTCATCTCTGATTTATTACTTTCTTTCTTTTCCCCAATACACATCTTACTGATCCTAACTGCTATTCCTTTTACCCAGTTCATTTTATTGTCATTGCTTCTTTTCTAGTCTGGTTGTTCATTACACCTCATCTACATTAGTAATACGTCCTCCTAAAACATCTTGCCTCAACTCTTCTCACTCCAAAACATTTTACACTTTCTTTCCAGATTTATCTTCACGATTGACAGTTCTGGTGGAGTTCCTGCTCAAAAATGCATACTGAAGCCTTACTGTCTGCCTAAAGAAGACCAAATAGCTTACATAACATTCAGAACTTCACAGCACCTGGGCAGGAACCTTCCTAGGCTTCTCAAAATGATCCCCTATTATTATTATTATCTATGCTTCAGCACAACTGGACAACTTACAGTAATGCTCTGGTCACTTCCTAGACCTTTATCCATTCCCTTTCCTCCATGATGAATGCCCTCATTTCTATTTATGAGATCAAGTCATTCCAATCCAATAGACCATGAGGTCCATGAGGACAGGAACCATGCCTATCTGCTCACTACAGTACCTAGCAAAGTGCTTGCTATATGTTGTTGTTGTTATGTGCCGTTGAGTTGGACCCGACTCATAGCGACCCCTCCTTGGGTACTGAGGCGGTATCACTACGGAAGTAGATTGCCCAACCGTCCTTTTGAGGAGTGGCTGGTGGGTTTGAACCACCAGCCTTCTGGTTAGCAGTCAAGTGCCTTAGGGACTACGCTACTCAAAACAAGTTTGTTAAATGGATTAATGAAGATGTACCCCAAATACTATTCCTTATGAATACATTCTCAACTAGAAGCTATCCCTTCATCCTGTAAAATCCTAGATTGTGTCTACTTTATGGTGCTTTTCATGTTGTTGTTGTTGTTGTTAGGTGCCGTCAAGTCATTTCTGACTCATAGCCACCCCATGCACAGCAGAACGAAATACTGCCCGATCCCGCACCAGCTCCACGATTCCTGCTATACTTGAGCCCATCATCGCAGCCACTGTGTCAATCGATCTCATTGAAGGCTTCCCCCTCTTTCGTCAACCCTCCACCCTACCAAGCATGACGTCCTTCTCCAAGGAATGGTCCCTTCTGACAACATGACCAAAATAGGTGAGTCGAAGTCTGGCCATTCTTGCTTCCAAGGAGCATTTCGGGTGCACTTCCTCCAGGACAGATCTGTTAGTTCTTTTAGCAGTCCATGGTACTTTCAGCATTGTTTGCCAGCACCACAACTCAAAAGCAT
>NW_006921735.1:1461167-1462267 GCF_000298275.1 Orycteropus afer afer
CTTCTCCAGGAAACGGTCCCTTCTGACAACATGACCAAAATAGGTGAGACAAAGTCTGGCCATTCTTGCTTCCAAGAAGCATTCTGGCTGCACTTCCTCCAGGACAGATCTGTTTGTTCTTTTAGCAGTCCACAGTACTTTCAGCATTGTTTGCCAGCACCACAACTCAAAAGCATCAACTCTTCTTCGGTCTTCCTTATTCATTGTCCAGCTCTCACATGCATACGAGGCAATTGGAAATTTATATAGACTATGCTTTTCATAGTCTATATAAATTAAATGTCTTTATTTTGATTGGGAATTTATAGATTTCTGTAATCTGTATACACGGTCTTCTTTACCTTTCAGTTTTCTACCATGCTAACCAGTCAAAGTTGGTTGATTAAAGGATTAAATGAATGAATGAGTTTCTTTTATTTTTATGTTATGAAACTGCAAAAGTGGTGTATATGTTGAAGGAATCCCTAACATTATAGTATGTGTGGTAAACATCTTGACTAAATTCTCTTTCTTTTTTTGTTGTTAACTTTTTATTGTGATGTGGGTGAAACTTTACAGAGCAAATTCATTTTCCATTCAACAGTTCAGATAGTTTGTTTCACGACATTTATTGCAATCCTTACAATGTAAGAACACTCCTCTCACTTCCTCCCTGTGGTTACCATTTCCCTTTGTCCTTCTTTCCTATACATTCCTGCCTTCTGAGCTTTATCTCTAGGAAAATACTGCCCTTTTGATCTCTAGTGGTTGATTGTTCTAAGGAGTGCTTACCTCTCTGGTATTATTGTTTATTTTATAAGTCTGTCTATTATTTGGCTGAAAGTTGAGTCATAGGAGTTCGGTTCCAGGCTTGAAGGGTGGTTAACGGTCATAGTGTCAGAGGTCTCACCAGTCTCTATCAGACCAGTAAGCCTGGTTGTTTTTATGATATTGAGTTTTGTTCTGCATTTTTCTCCCACTCTGTCCAGGATCTCCAATTTCAATCCTGTGGTAACCAGGCACCATCTAGTTCTTCTGGTCTCAGAGTTGTTGAAACTGAGGTTCCTATGGTCTCTGGTAGCATAGTGGCTAAGACACTTGCCTGCTAATCAGACGGCTGG
>NW_006921735.1:1462367-1481878 GCF_000298275.1 Orycteropus afer afer
GAAGGTTGGGCAATCCTACTTCCGTAGTGATACTGCCTTGGAAACCCAAGGAGGGGTCGCTATGAGTTGGGGCCGACTCGACGGCACATAACAACAACAACAACAACAATGGTCTACTTAGTCCCTTGTACCAATTATTTCCATGTGTCTTTGATTTTGTTCACTATTTTTTGCTCCAGATGATGAGAGTTCAATAGTTGCATCTTAAATGACCACTCACAAGCTTTTAAGATCTCAGTTCTACTCACCAAAGTAAGATATAAAATGCAAAATGCAACCACTGCCATGGAGTTGGATCTGACTCATAGTGACCGCTCCTTGATTCCCGAGGTGGTATCACTACAAAAGTAGATTGTCAAACCTTCCTTCCAGGGAGTGGCTGGTGGGTATAAACATTGTTTTTGTGTACTAACTTATACTAATGGAGCTTGATGTCCTCTGCAACTATGGTCCTGGGCCTGCAGACCCAGTGTCCCACTTCCTCAAGGTGTTTGGTTGTAACTAATTTATGGCACAAATAGATTACCAAACATGATCGGAAATGCACAAACAACAGAAGATAAATAAGATGGCTGGGACCTTCTAAAAATCAAATTCTAATGTTCATAAAAAGATTTCTCCTAAAGAGTAAAAAGAGAACCTACAGATTGGGAAAAAAATGATTGAGCAATGATATATCTGAAAGGGAACTTATCTCTAAAAGTTACAGAAAATTTCAACACCCCAGCATCAAAAAGAGAAACAATCCAATTTAAAAATGGACAGAAGACATGAACAGACACTTCAATAAAGAAACTATTCATGCAGCCATCCAAAACATGAAGAAATGCTTGTGATCGTTAGCCACTAGAGAGATGCAAATAAAAATGATGAGATATTATCTCACCCCAGCAATAGCAGCAAAGTTCAACAATAAAGAAAGCAACAAATGGTGGCAAGGGAGTGGGGAGATTGGGACTCTCACACACAGCTGGTGGGACTGACTGTAAAATGGTGCAACCACTGTGGAAAATGGTATGGCCCTTCCTTAAAAAGTTAGAAATAGAAATACCATTTGATCCAGCAATCCCACTCACTACTAGGTATACATCCTATAGAAGTGACAGCTGGGACACAAATAGATATATGCACACCCAAGTTCAGTGCAGTGCTATTCACAATAGCAATGAGATGGAAACAACCTAAGTGCCCATCAATGGAAGAAAGGATAAACAAACTATGGTACATACACACAATGGAATACTAAATTCTATTTATGTATTTTTAAATACATATTAGGCTTCTAACCAACAAATTAGTGCTGATGGCTCTCAAGAGATTATTGTTAGCAGCTGTTCAAAGAAAATTAAATATTCAGCACTTCATAGTAGTGACAGGGATGGCCAGGGAGCAGTGCTTTTACAAAACCAACACACTGCTGCCTGAAGAACAACACTGCTTTCCAGTCAAGTCTTTAGAGAAAATTAAAAGAAACAAAATAGAAAAATAACTCCATCATTTCCAATTTCCAAGGTATATCAATGCCTTCAAAACAATACTACTTTCACCTAATAAGAATAAGGCTATAGTCTTGATATGAATGGGCAACAAATAGATGGAAATGTATTCAATATTATTAGTCAACAGAGCAATGCAAATTAAAAACCACAATGAGATACCACTTCATAGGAAGTACAATGGCAAAAATAAAAAACTGACAAGATCAAATGTTGGTGAGGATGTACAGCTTATTGAGCTCTCCACCGTTACTGATGGGAGAGTAAAATAGTATATTATAAAAAGGCTTGTACACAAACATTCATAGCATCTTATTGACAATAACCCTAAACTGGAAATAACCCAAATGACCAACAAGAGCACAAATTATGGTTTATTTGTACAATTGAGTATTAATCAGCAATAAAACAATGACCTACTGATACACTCAGAAACTTGGATGAACCTAAAAAAAATAGTATGATTAAAATAAACCAAAACCAAACTCACTGCCATTGAGTCAGATCCGACTCCTAGTGAGTTTCCAAGTCAGTGTCACTACGAAAGTAGATTGACCAGTCTTCCTTCCAAGGAGTGGCTGGTGGGTTTGAACTTCTAGCCTTCTGGTTAGCAGACAATCATCTTAGGCACTATGCCACCAGAGTATACACCATATTGTTAAGTTTAACTGAATCCATCACAACAGAATCAGAACAATAGGTACCTATAAAGTTTGGAAATTGAAAGGTATCATGAAGAAATTTTTTGAGGTCATAGAAGTGTTCTATATTTTGGTTGAAGTTTGGTTTCAGGAATGTATACTCTTTACAAGACTTAAAAATTGTTAGGAGCACTTAAAAATTATGTTTTTCATGTTATGTAAACTTTACTTCCATTAAGAAATAATAATAATAATAAAATATTACCTTCAACTCCTTCCCTGTCCTCACATAAACACTACTTGAGCCATACTAAAACGACAATCTCCAACTAATTTGAGCTCTCTGTCTCTCTCAGGAGCTCTGGTGGCATAGTGCCTAAGGCATTTTACTACTAACCAGAAGGCTGGCAGTTCAAACCCATCAGCCACTCCTCAGAAGGAAATTGGGCAATCTACTTCTATAGAAATACTGCCTTGGAAACCCAAGGAGGGGTCTCTGTGAGTCATATCTGAAGCTATGGCAATGAGTTTGGTTTGGCTTTGGTTTTGTCTCTCTCAATTCATACAGTATATAGAGATGTTTCTTAAACAAGAAGAGAACTAATCAAAACACAGGCTTGTCACCAGATCTTGGTCATTTGCAGAACATTGTTAAGGGCTTCAGAGGACTAATCAGGTTACATGGTGACAAACTTAGAAATCCATCAGGGATGTTATACAATTCAACCCTTTTACTCCCATACACTATGATGAATTTGGACAATCTATAAGGCAAGTGAATTGGAGTCTACATTTCAGGAAAATGTGTGTGTGTGTGTGTGTGTGTGTGTGTGTTTATTAGATTAAGAAGAAACAGAATTGTAATGATTCCATGATCTTAAATTTTAAGAGAAAATGGCTCAAAAGGCCTGTGAGGTTTTCAAGAATAAAACTTTGACAATATAATGGCAAATGTTGACAGTGAGTATAAAAAGCAGGTGGTGTTTAATGAGACTCATGTCACTACACGAGGGATCCTCAAATGAGTGCAGATTCTAAAAGGCATGAGCATGGGATGGAATGAGACACACATAACCTAGGGCGGATATAAAAAGAACAATATAGAGCTGCATAAATAGCAAGGAAAGCCCAACTATGGGAAGAACTAAGGTTTGTGGTAATGTTAAAGACAATATTCAGTGCCTTTTTACTTCTGTTTGGAGAAAGAAACACCTGAAAGATGTAGGTTCACTGATGGAGGCAGAGGGGGGAAGATTAGGGATAGAGATGACACAGAAATTAGAACTGCTCAGCTCCTCTGCTTGTTTGCTCTGTCAAGGAGAATGTTCTTCCGACTGGAAAAGGCATAACTGTTTGAGGGAAATGAAGCCCAAAATAGGTGAGGGAATTTTAAAAGAGCACCTTGCTACTCTAAATGAGCTAAAAATCTCTGGACCCAGACCAATTATATTCCAGGGAAATGAGAGACCTTGCACAATATAGTTCCTCCCTGCTGTCAGAGGTCTTTGAGGAACTATGTTAACCATGGAGATGGTCAAATGTCATCTCAATTTTCAAAAAATGGGAAGAAGCCACTGCAAGTGCCTTCCATCTATTCTGGATGACTGAACAAGGAGAAAACAAATGCTCATTAAGGAAGATCATGTGGAAGCAACTGATTTGGGTCTGAATGACAACTTGTTCTTATGGTAGACATGGGGCCAGTGTTTGCAGTTTTCTCTCCTCCATAGTATGAAAACTGAAATTTGTATTTCTGTAAAATTTAACATAGCTTTTTTTTTCCAGCTAATAAAACTGTTCCCAGTTTTCAGAACAAAGTAACTATATAAATGCTTCATTTTGTTCTACAATGAACAGCATCATGTCCAATTGCCTCAACAAATTTGAGGACCTCTACATAGTGAAGACCACCAGCCCTCTGTCAGTTTGTTGTACTGTAGTGGCTTGTGTGTTGTTGTGAGGCTGGACATTATACTCCTGGTATTTCAAGTTCAAGCAGTAGTGACTCATAGTGGACAGGTTTCAGGGATACTTCCAGACTAAGAACCTACAGAGAAAAGCCTGGAGATCTGTTCCTGAAAATTAGCCAGTGGAAAGCCTTATGGATCACAAGAGAATATTGTTTGGCAGAATGGTGGATGATGAGCCTCCTTACACCAGAGCCACAACAATGGACTCAAACATACCAATGATCTTGTACATGGTGCAGAATGGGGCAAGGTTTTGTTCTGCTTTACGTAAGGTCTCCATGAGTTGGAGCTGAATCCAGCAAGTAACAACAACAAAGACAAATAATAGATGGAGCCAACGATCTGGTATAGGAAATATTTTGTATATTTGTTAAAATAACAACACTCTCTCTATGGGAGCTCTGGTGGAGTAGTGCCTAAGGCATTTGACTGCTGACCAGAAGACTGGCAGTTCAAACCCACCAGCCACTCCTCAGAAGGACTCACTGTACGATCTACTTCCGTAGAGATATTGCCCAGGAAACGCAAGGAGGGGTCGCTATGAGTCGGGACCGACTTGACGACAGTGAGTTTGGTTTTTAGTTTTTTATATATGAACAGAATGAGTGGAAATAAGATTATAAGAACATCAAGGAACTAACATAAGAGAATGATTTACTGAAAAGAGAATTATGTTAGAAGTAGACTAGATAAATATTCAGAAAAACTTTTAATGTGTTCTCTGGGGAATGATTTTCATTTTTTTAAATGTATTTTTATGTATGTTTGCAATGAAAAGTTTACTTTTATAATCAGAAACAAATAATGCTATATTCACTTTGTAAATGAATTTATACAATTTGATTCATGGAAAATATTTTGTCTGGATTTTTACTTAAGAGTGAGAGAAGAGACAAACAGTGCCTCATAGTGCTATATTTTATTGCTGTGCAATATTTTAAGTAATATTTTATCCCATTTTATCTACTAAAGTAGCACCAGCTGTAAATATAATTCACTACATTATGTACTCCTGGATGTCACTAAAGTTACTCATGGGTATAGGCATATATAGTGAGCAAAATCCACCAAATATCCTAAACAATAATTTATTTCTTCTCCAGTAACATTATGAACCTCTTATAATATTGTAATTTCATAGCTTTCCTTGAAAGTTGACGGTTCAAACCCACCAGCCACTCTGTGGAAGGAAGATGGGGCAATCTACTTCTGTAAATATTTACCACCTTGGAAACCCAATGGGGGGCACTATGAGTCAGAACCAGCTTGATGGCAGTGGGTTCGGTTTTTGGTTTTCTTTAATGGTAGCTTCGTACATATTAGTTTTGAATAAATGAATGCTTACCATGAGACTAGGGAGAAGTGTTGTTAAAAATTTTTCACAAGTTCACATTACTTGATCATGCCCTATGATCACACTTCTTTGTATAGAATCAAAAACAAATACACATATTTTAGAGAAATATCTGAAGACAACACAAATTTTGTTTTGACATTCAAAATAAAAGCTAATAAAGTAGTGCCATGATTGGGCAGTATTTGCTCAAAATTCCCACATTTGGAACTTTTCTCTTAGCATTGGCTTTAAAATAAATCTTTAGTCTGTATCTCTCCTGCTTTCAAATTTTTCTATTAATATTCATCTTAAAAATTAAAATTTTGCTTTGTCAAATCCTTTGTGGTTTGAAAAAGGGCATAAATCAATAGAACCTAAAACTCAGCTTGCTCCTTTAAATAAACAATTTAGATGTTTTAATCAATAAAGACAAATAAATAAGGCTTTGTGTTCTACATTTAAAGGAATCTCACATTTCTAACGTGGAAAGACAATTGTGAAAAAAGAGGGAACAGGACCAATCTGAGACATATACAAAGCATTCCACATTTCAACAACTTAAATCTTTACCCCTTATCTCTCCTCTTATAATCTTTGTTAAAACAAGCAATGACATTTATCTTATAGAAAATTTGTAGAAAGCAAGCCAAATATTATTAATATTATACTAAGAAAATAATGGTAATTATCTTATTGTAATAATATGTTAATGTACATATTTTATAGAGGGTTGTTGGATTTTTATTTCGTTTGAAACCCACACACATGTATGAGACAGGCAAAGAATGTGTAACATAACCCCTATGTTAAAGACAACAAATTTGGAGCCTAAATGATTTTTCCAAGTTGTCTCACCCCTTTTCCTTGACTCAAGTACACAGATATTAAAGAGATACTCAGACATGTGAAAAGTAGAAAATATACAAATGTTAGCAAATTGCATACACGTCCAAATTATGGTGAAAGTAATAATCCAGGTGTTTCACTGTTGTTGCTCTTCTCCAAAAAAAAAAAAAAAAGATTATTTGATACAGACTTTCTTATTAAATATCTATTTTATCTTTATATTTTGACAATGCTGTTATATATAATATATTATATGTTACATGTAATCATTATGCAAAAGAAATAATAATAATGCATGTCACAGAATGAAATCAATCAAACCAGAGTATAGTTGAAACTGATTTACAGAGAACCACAGTATTTCTAGATTAGATTACATGTTTTTGTAAAGCTACTATATTAGAATGTCATGCTGACATGATTCTTGATAATATATTTAATGGTTAAAGTATGCATAGTGAAGATTTGTGGAGAGTTCATTGCATCTAATTTTGTTTTCCTTTGAAACAAGAAGTTGAACTTAATGAAAATTCTGTTCACTATCAATCAAATGAATCTTTTCTTTTTTTGTAGTCCACATAAGTATGCTCAAAAGTAATTTATTTTTTTATTGAAAAGTCCTGTACTAACATGATGAAAAAAACACAAAAAGGCTCTAGCTTCTTTCAGATGCATTTGTTGGTAAGATATACACTAAAGTACAGGGGAAATTTTATTTTTACAGTTAAATAATCCAGGTTATAGAGATAGATCAGGTGTTGTATAAATGGACAGGTTTTTAATAAGCATCTTTCATTAAGTAACCCTGGCCAATCTTCAGAAATGAATATATGCATATTACATTTTTTTTTCTATAAAAACACAAGATTTAATGAGGCTCATCTGAAATGTCACTGCAATAGTGCACTATCTACCCTGGCCAACAGTAATGTGGGGTGATTTTTCTCATTGTGTATCGGTTATTCTGGGGTAAGGATAGCTCAACACACTGCATGACATACTATGCAAACAAATGATATATAAACAATTTCATTTTTCAAGTATTTAAAAATAATTGTATTCTGTAGATCCCTTTAAGTTTTAGAAACAATATAAAACAGTAGATGTAGGGATAAGTTACTATTATTTCTTTCAAAAGGAGAATTTGCAAAAGCACAAGTCATGAAAACTCAGAAGAGAACATTAAACGTTTTTTTTTAAAAAGTATTTATTTCATTTCTTAATTTAGTACATGAAGGTAGTTGGGTGAAACTCTCATTCAGATCCGATAGAGCTGGGAATGAACCTTCTGCATGATAGTTTAGAGTCCTTTGTACAGAGCAACACATCCTACATTTGCCAATTTTTTCCATTATTAAAAAATATATGCAAAAAATATGCACCTTCCCCTGCATAGATGGCTATGTAAAAGAAATGTATTTGAAAATTTGATTGTATTTTTTTTATTATGAAAATCACCATTTAGCAAAATATGTATGTTATCTCTACATACCAACCTTTGAGGTAAAAGTGTGGGCAAAATTGGGAGATCTCTCACATGATTAAATTGTAACATTAGCATTTTAAATGACAACCAAAATTATAACTTTAGTTCTAGATAGTTAAATATACAGAAGTAAGAAATATAGTAAACATATTACTATGTTCAATAAGTATTTATTGAATGTATTGCATCCTACATCAGACAGAGAGTTCTTGACGTTATGCCATTCCAAGGTGGGCATAACTCAACAAAACTCACGGCCATCAAGTTGGATCTGATTCATAGTGACCCCTCCTGGGGTTTCCAAGGTGGTATCTCTACGGAAGTAGATTGCCCGACCTTCCTTCTGAGGAGTGGCTGGTGCCAGAAAGTGCCAGCTTTCTGGTTAGCAGTCAAATGCCTTAGGCACTATGCCACCAGAGAGAATTAATAAACACACAAAGAATAAAATGCATGCACACACCTACACACGTGTACACACGTAATAATGGTGATAAATATTATGAGGAAAAAACACAGGATGCTGTGAGAGGAGAAACACAGGATACTGTGAGAGAAAATAATGAAAGAAATGTCCAACAGTTGCAAACCTGTTAGATATGTTATAACTTTAGATTTTAGATGGCCTAGGAAGTTTTGAGGGTGAAGTAAGTTAATTCATTAGCGATATGCATAGAATGATAGAAATAAATCTCTCTCTATATATACAGGACATAGGCTGTAGGAATTTTCCCTAGTCAAGAAAGGACTTGATATGTCTGACTAAAAAGAAAGTAAAAGAAAACAAGGGTAGATGGAGCCTCTTTAAAGTAGATTAGATGCCATAAGATGACTTTAAATGGACAGATTTGTGTATACAAGATTGGTTACTGAGATGACCAAAATTTCAACACAATCGAAATGCTCCATAATTGGAGAATAATTAAGTTAATTATTTATAATTGTATTTGGGATTTTATTATATTGCATTCTAAAATAAAATTAAGAATGTATAATAGAATGTAAATATTAAATGAAATATAGGAGAAAATATTAAAGAGACCAAAGCAGTATACATAATACCATTTTTTTAAAATAGGAAAAAAGAAATCAAAAGACTGAAATCAAAATTTAAACCTAGTAATAATGGCAATGTATGAAGAGAAGACTATGGGGGTTTTAAATTTTTAAATACCGGTATGCATTTTCAAAATTTTTCTACACTGATATTTGAAAATCATAAGCAAAAATGAAAAGCTAAACATAAAATATAACCACCATATTATCTGTCCCCAAGTATCAAAATAAGCTTAAATTGATAGAGGAGCTAAAACTATAGTATTCCTGTGTGTACATTAACATGGAGAACAAGGCTCAAGATAAAGTGTTATGCCACCAGAGCTCCCAGAATACTGTTAGGGTGGATAAAAGGTGGAATGTGTCTATATACGCTTGTGAAGGAAAAAGTCCTATTCCATCTATCTATCTATCCATTCATCCACCCACCCACCCATCCATCCATCCACCCATCCATCCATCTATGTATCTATCCATCTATCTATGATCTGTTGATGTTGGATAGAAGACATTCAAAATAATATTGCTATTGAGCTTTATCTAAACTCACTATTTTGTCACTTACAGAGCCAAACAATTAAGACTTCAATTTGAATTCATGAATGTTGGTGGGGGGAATGCTTAAATACTTATTAAGAAAGGTTTACCTAACCATTCATTTGTCATCTTCTCTTGGCATAGGGAAAGAATGAAAAGATCACAGCACTATTCAAATACTCTTGTCCTCGCGTTTCAAAGCTCTTTCTCTTTCTTCCATCTACTCTGCTTTACTTTAGGATTGTTGTTGTTGTTGTTGTTGTTATGTGCCGTCGAGTCAGCCCTGACTCATAGCGACCCCTCCTTGGGTTTCCGAGGCAGTATCACTACGGAAGTAGGATTGCCCAACCTTCCTTCCGAGGAGTGGCTGGTGGGTTTGAACCACCAGCCTTCTGGTTAGCAGTCAAGTGCCTTAGCCACTATGCTACCAGAGCTCCCTTTAGGATTACACCATTTTAAAACCAGAGATGCCACCCATAGTATTAAATAAAAACTCTGAAGTATTTTGAACAAAAAGTTAATAGTAACTCTCATCTACTGTTTATTTTCTAACACAGATTTAAATAACTAACTTCTTAAAAGCAGATATAGTCTGCCCTGTTTGAGGATATAGTATATGATACATAATATCCTACTGTTGTAGTTAGTTGCAGTGTACCCAGTTATGATTCATAGCAATCCATGTGTGCAGAGTAGAACCACTCGGTAGGAGTTTCAAGGTTGTGATTTCTCAGAAGCAGATAGCCAGGACTGTCTTCCAGGGCACCTCTGGTTGGATTTGAACCACCAACCTTTTGGTTAGTCGTCCAGCACTCAGGCATTTGTTCCGTGCTGGGACTCCGAAATGACACCAAATAAGAGCTTATTTGGTAGTCCTCTAAATTAAAAAAAAAATTGATGTTTTATAATAGAATGACAGATGATGGATTTGGTATAAAATCAAAAGGCTTGAAATGTTGAAGACCCAATAATTTGTCCATTTATCTGTTATGCAATTTTGAGCTAGTCATTTGATCCTCAGTTTATATATTTGGAAAATTAAAGAATACTGGCATCTACCACCTAGGGTTGTTGTGACTTTAAAAGGAGAGCTTATGAGTGAGCACCTGGATCTGATGTTTCAACTTCTTTTTTTTTTTTTTTTCCTGCTCCATTATGCACTGCAGATAAGAATTATCTTTCAAAAACTATTTATGCATACATTTTCAGGAGCAATTTTATTTTATAGTACAAAATACTACTAGTGTTTGGAATAGCAAATCTGGTCTTAAATGACAAGTGATGATTACCTGTCATTCTTAGAAGCTACTGATTTGATTCAAGAACACTGCAGTATTGCAAGTTACTTATTTCTTTCTAATCAGTTTTTATAGATTTTGATTCCAACAAAGAGAAAGACTGATGTTGAGGTGGCCAGCTTACCAGAGCCTCCATGGCAGACAGAGAATGCTGGTTTTGATTTTGTCAAGTAATACTTTATAGTGAGTTTTCCAGTCATACATGTTCATATTGCATCTGAAATGTTTGTCCACACTTCTAATATCAGTAAATGAGTTTTGACAAGCATCAGGAATGTCTCTGGGTCTTTTTGGTTCTTTTATGATATGATAAGATGCTTGCGATATTATATAAAAGAGAAACTCAGCCCTGCACCAAGGCAATCGCTTTGTGTCCTTAATAAAGAAAAGTAATGGTAACAAGAACTAGGCCAGATGCCAAATCCTGCTGTATTGGTCCAGCTTCTGCTGGAGCAGGTTAGATTCGTCTATCATGAATAACATTCAATGCATTGAAAGTGGCTTCCTTGTTAGTGAGAATTACTGTGATAGTATGTAAGTTTCTCATCATAGGCTTTTGAGCATGGAGATTCCAAAATCAATCCATCAATGAAGCACACAAACAACAACCAAAGGAATGTCTGGAGGTTATTTAATTATGCTTGGTTTTGAAGAATAAAGAACTCTATTGCAACTGAACAGCATTGGACCACCCAATAAATGTTTACAATAACTGCATTAAGGAATTTAATTTAATTTTCCAGCAACTTAGTGACTTTCAGGAAAAGTGCTAAATGAACATTTATAAAAACATATAATAGAAAACAAAGTTATCTGTTAATAAATATAGTTTTATTTGTATAAAAGGACTCTAGTGATAGCCTGGCTCATATTTTTCTCTCCTTTTGTATTCACATCACAGCATTTCCATATGTACCAGGACCAGGTGCTCTTTTAGAGTGGTTCTGAATGACTATGCTAGGGCAGTGGGGGTTCAGTGGGAGAATTCTCTCATTCCACGAGGGAGACTCGAGTTTGGCTCCAGTCAATGTATCCCAAGCCCAGCCACCCTCTATCTGTCAGTGGAGGCTTTGGTGTTGCTATGATACTGATCAGATTTCAGCAGGGCTTCCAGACTAAGACAGACTAGGAAGTGAGGCCTGGTGATCTACTTCTAAAAATCAGTCAGTGAAAACCCTGTGGATCACAATGGTCTGATCCCATTGTGCATGGGGTCACCAGGAGTCTTGGGGTGACTTGAAGGCAGCCAGCAACAACAACAGCGATAGATAGTAACTACTAGAGGGTTCCATATGCTCATTTCAACCCATCATTAGCTTTAGTTAAAAAGGAAAGCTTTGACAAGGGCCCACATGTTGGAGGTAGAAGAAAAGAGTGAGTATTATTTGTTCAGGTGTCTGGTGAGCATCAGAGAAGACCAGCACCTTATTAAAACTACAAAGGAAACTTAATTTCAAGACATCCAAAGCTGCCAGATATGTCTGAAGTTTTGGCCCATGAAGCACTATGTCTAACGACAACAACTTACACACAAATAAAAAAAACTACTCACTATGAAACACAGACTTTAAAAATAATAATGATATTATGAGCAATACTATCTCAAGTCCCTATATTTTACAGCTTATGAAGCATGTTAATTAATTCTACAAACTTCCACACATTAAATCTGTGAAATATTGTGGCCACTTCCTCTCTCAATTTTATGACTTTGAAAAGTGACTAGTGATATTCAGAGACATTAAGTAATTTGCTCAAGTTAAATTGATAAAATTGAGGTCATTATTATCCAGATATTTCAACTTCTAGCCCAATGTACTTTCCCTTTATACCATATTAATTTCTTACACAAATGTTCTCAAAGCAAATTTGGAAAAGACTGAATTTCTCTAGGTCAGAGATCCTATTAGGAAAACTCAAACACTCAAAACAATGTATTAGGATTGATTATTTGTTTCTTGTTGGAAAGATGCTTTCATCTTACGGATACAACCATAGGAAAAACAGCACCAAGAGTTTTCCTATGGTTTCTCGAAGATGAAAATCATTTTGAGAATGTGCTTTCATTAGAAAACACAGACAAAAAGGTTTTGGAATAAACTTTTTGCTGCAGAATGTCTTTATAAAGTAAGTGGAAGATATGAATAGATCCCACAATAAACCACTTTTATGAAAAAAAAAAGCTTTGTCATTTTTACTTTTTCACAACTAGACATTTTTCACATTCCTTTGGGGTGAGAACTTTAAATTATTTAAAATGTCCTTTTATTCAAGAGTTAATTCAAATCTGTCCTCCTGAAGTCAACCTTAAGGCATCATTTTGAAATAACATACTTTTCCCTAAAAGTGTGCCTATTATCATCTACACCAGTAGAGTAGCAGGTAAGTGTGTGTTGAAGGAAGTACATTTTTTCTGCATTTAATGCACATTATCATAGTCACATACTATGTAAGGGACTATACTAGTGTTGATGTTGTCCTTTTTAATATGGTGATGCCAGTTATTTTCCTATCTTTTTTCTGTTTTGACATTTCACAAGAAATAGTACACTACAAACCCTAAGCTGTGATCATGAGAAAATGGAACTGTAACTTAAGCAACAGATTTAAAACTAATGACTCAATTACTCAAAGTCTTTTTTTGGTGCAGATTTAATAGCCCTAATATTTCCTCAGATTAAATAGGCAAAGACACTATTAAATTCTAATCAGCCAATGTTTATGGAATTCCTCCCATGTACAAGGCGTTTTATTAATCTGCATTCAAGGAAATATAAGATTAGTTTATTGCCTTGAAAGAGCTCAACACTATATTAGCAAACAAGGTATAAGTGTACGAAAAGTTAAATACAGTTTTAAATAAAAGTTCAAGGCAATGGAAGACATGTCACTTGGCAGAACCAGATTAATTTCCAAATGGATTATGCAGACAAAAATGACTGTATCTCAGTGGAGAAAGAGATCTATTCAAGGGGGGCCAACAATGGGTCTGTAGAGGAATAGATTGATGGCATGTATAAGAATTACAAAGTGGGGAAACACCAAATAGATTTATGAGAGCATAATATTTAAACCATATTGCATTGGACCTTGAATACCAAGAACAGGAAATTATGCTACCAAACCAAACCAAACTCGCTGCCATTGAGTCGGATCCGACTCATAGTGACCCTTCCTTGGGTTTCCGAAGAGATATCACTACAGAAGGAGATATTGCCCAATCTTCCTTCTGAGGAATGGCTAGTGGGTTTGAACCAGAAGCATTCTGGTTAGCAGTCAAATGCCTTAGGTACTATGGTGCCAGAGCTCCTGGGAAATTATACTAGATCCTTTAAATAATGGGTATCCACTGAAGATGGGGCAATCTACTTCCGTAGTGAAACTGCCTCAGAAACCCAAAAAGGGGTCGCTATGAGTTGGGTCCGACTTGATGGCACATAACAATAACAACAACACTGAAGATTATGATAAATGTATTTTTTATGACTGTTCACAAAATTACAGATGGATTAGAAAGTAGGTGAAAGCAGATAGACCAAATTACAATGAATGGTATTCTAAAACTTTTATCTAAGAAAGGACTCAAGAAAAATGATAAGTGAAAGTGTGGTCTTCAGGTAACGTAGCAAGGAGGATTTAAACAACACAGAGTGACTGGAAGAAACAGAAAAGTCAAGTGAGTGGGGCCTTTGCAAAGATGTTGGGGATGATAGAGTTGAAGGCATATAGAAATTACACAGAGGGATATTCACATATGATGTCCTTTAGGTGTTTACAAATACAGGAATGGGAGTAGAACTGGAGACAAAGTTTGGAATAGAGATAAGTTGATGGGATAGCTGAAACCAAAAGATTGGTTGAAAACCAAAGGTGAAGTTAGTGACAGAAATACAAAACACCAACCCTGGACCTCAGGGGGGAGGGGACACATATTCCAAGTGAGGGGGAATAAATAAATTTGCTAAGAAGCTCTGGTGGTGTAGTGCCTAAGGCATTTGACTGCAAACCAGAAAGCTGGTGGTTCAAACCCACCAGCCACTCCTCGGAAGGAAGATTGGCTACTTCCATAGTAATACTGCCTCGGAAACCCAAGGAGGGGTCACTGAATTGGATCTGACTCAATGGCAGTGAGTTTAAGAAAGGATTTAGGAATATGGTAGGAATATAAACTAGGAATATTATAAAACTAAAGGGCTAAAATCAATGAGGAGCAAGAGTGGTAATAAACAGGATTAAATGGCCAAGAAGTCAATGGAGACAGCAATTACATTAGCATTAATTTTGAAAGAATTTTCAACAAATATTTAATGAGTGTCCACTATGTACCAGGCACTGTTCTGGAAGCTGAGGCTACATCATTGAGCTCACATGGGGCTTAAATTAGGTGATGAAAATAGGCAATAAACAACAAAGAAGAAAGATGTATAATAAGGTGACAAGTAGTATGTAAAAAAGTAAAAAGCACAATAAGGGAATAAAGAGTGAGAATGAGAGGGGAGAGTGGAAATCATGGTGATGGGATCTAATGGATATTCCTGAGGAATGTGAGGAGGTGAGGCCTATGGATATCCGAAGGAAGAAGACTAAATTTGAGAAACCACAACCAAACTCACTGCTATCAATTCCAACTCATAGTGACCCACATAAGGTTTCCAAAGCTGTAAATCTTTACAGAAGCAGACTACCTCCTCTTTCTTCCACGGAGTGGTTGGTGGGTTTGAACCACTGACCTTTTTGATTAAACAACAATACCACCAGAGTGCCTTTTCATTTGATATGAAAGGAATCAAAACCAAAGCTAGAGAAGGAGAAGGGTGAGGAATCAATCGATGGTGAATTAAGGTTTGTGGACATGATATATTTTTTTAAAAGACTAAACTGGCATATGCTCTTGGTAAGCAGCCAATGCTGAAAGACATTTTGAAGACATTTAATAGGGAGCAAGAAATCAAAGTTGTAAAGAGACATGCTAAAATTAGGGCATCTCCTCCATGGTCAGGCCATTAAGACTGTCTGGAAAAGGATTATGAAAATGCCCTTTTGGGATTTATTCTCTATCATTGCCTCTAAATATGCATTGCATTTAAAATTTAAATTTATTTAAAAATATTGTATGTATGTACACAAATAAAATTTTAAATAGATGCATAAATACGCTAGGATGTAAGCAATCTCTCTTCTCTGCTTTGCTTGGCTTACCCTTTCCCTACTCTATCCATGCCAAATCAATCCCGTTAAAATAACTTTAATTCTCTATTGCTATTTTTTTCAAATCAATATGCTCCCCAATGTATATATAACCATCTAAAACATAACAATATGCATATGAGTGATGTACATATTTATAACAAAATATCTATATAGAATTACATCTTAAAATTGATAATTTATAATATACACGTTTGTGCATGTGATGTTTGCACTATGTGTTACCTTGCATTAATGCCTCCTACAGTACTAATGATAGAGTGGTTATAGGGCTTGGCTGCTACCAAAAGGCCGGTGATTCAAACCCACCAGCCACTCTGCAAGAGAAACCACCTGGTGATCTGCTTCCTTAAAGATGACAGCCTAGGAGACCCTGTAGGGCAGTTCTTCTCTGGGCTATAGGGTCATTATGAGTCAGAATTGATTAGAAGGCAGTGAGTGAGTAGTCAGCAGGTGAATGAGCCCTGGTGGCACAGTGGTTAAGTGTTTGTCTGTGAACTAAGAGTTCGAACCTACCAACTGCTCCCTAGGAGAAAGATGAGGCAGTTGGCTTCTAAAGAGATTTACAGCCTTGGAAACTCTATGGGACACTTCTACTCTGTCTTGTAGGGTTTCTATGAGTCAGAATCGAATCAGTGACAGTGAGTTTTGGTTTATATTGAATCACATATTAAATGCCAATGTGCTTTATATGATGATTATCTCTAGACCATATACCATACTCCCCTTTTTTAGGCAGAATCTTCTTGAGAGCAGGAAACATACCCAATATAATTTTTTCTCCTCATATGTGCTTAATAGAAGGCTTTGCCTATATTAAGACAAAAAATACAAATAGAATTCTTGATACTTAAAATGCTATTTTAAAATACTGCTTTTGATCATGTTGTAGGAAAGAATAACAAAGAATGTATTTCTGCCTTTACAGTTCCTTTCATTTTCTTTACAATTCCTTTCATTTTAAAGATTCTGGTAGATTTTCCTCAGATATTGGCTATTGAGAAAAGTAATCAATAACAGACCTGATAAAAAGATTCATATTCACGTACCTAGCCTAGTGCCTAAGGCACTTGACTGCTAACCAGAAGGCTCGCGGTTCAAACCCACCAGCCACTTCTTGGAAGGAAGGTTGGGCAATCTACTTCCGTAGAGATACCACCTCAGAAACCCAAGGAGGGGTCGCTATGAGTGGATCCGACTCCACGGCACATAATAACAACAACAACAAGCCTTAGTTTTATACTTAAAAGTTTTACAACAGTAAGATCTATATTATTAGAAATATTATAGGATACCATTATGACTTTTCCCTTTTTTTCATAGAAATTTTGTGGGGCAGAAGGTGAGACAATATGGGTATGAATAAATAGAAATGAAACCAGAAATAAATTAGCATTCTTTACTGATATAAAACCAAGTTTTGTTGGTGTTCATGATAGGGTATCATCCTTCAGGGTCATCAAAAGTCTACAGTACAAAACCAGTCAATCTCTTGGGAGATGGTAGAAAGTTTTGGGGAATCTAATTTTATTTTATTTGTGAAAGAAATCAATATGACAGTACTTCTCAAGTTCAATTCCATCACAAATGTGAAGAGCAGATTTGCATTTACATCTAAAACAAAGCACAGTGGATCAAAAAAATTTCAATATAATTTAGCAATCTCTTCGTCAAAATGGGACATTCATTGAATGTAATGCCACTCAAGGCCATACTTCCAACAAAATTACCCTATAAAAGTTCCATAATGAATTTAATATGGTACAGGTTGGGGAATATAGGTAATTAAATGTGTTAGAAAAGTAGAAAGAAGACCCTGGGAAAAGTGAAAAAAAAAATTAATTAAGAGTTGAAAGAATAATTTGGAAATAAATTGATTATTTTATGAAAATCTTATCAGTATGTTAATCACTTTAGTTCCTTTGTCGTGGGGGAGAATCTTAAATAGGTGCTTAGGTCAATGGTAGCCAACCCCTTGGTGTTTTCAGACGCTGAGAGTTTCATGGCAGACAGGCTTCAAGCCTTGATTAGTTTTCTAATAAGAGCATTGTTGCTTGTCAATCTCCAATCTTTTTAATACGCTAATGTCAGATGGAAAGAAAATAGACTCCTGGGTGGAGAGCAAGCTGCGTTGGGATTGGGTAAGCGTAGAAACCATCATCTGCAACACAGAGATAAGGCAGGCTGAATTCTCTGTGGTCTTTTGAGACCATATTATGTGAAATGAAGAATTTACAAGCAGGAACAGTAGCTAAAAATCTCATTATTAATGACTTTCAAGTAGCCATGGTTTCTGGTTTTTCATGTGTGTCTACAAGAGACTTAACAAAGAAGGGAAAGGGGACTCAAAAATTATAGCAAATGCACGGAATCGGGGACTAAAATAGGAAAATGTAACTTTGTCTCAGAAAGTGTTGGTGATATTGGCTGAAAGAGTGAGCTGTACAGCGTTTGTTTAAACAAAAGCTATGTAAATCTTTGCTCAGTTGGTTGTTCAGGAAAATAAATGGAAGCAAACAGAAGAAAACAGACCACAGGCGGGAAGAGTTTGTCAAGAATGATAATGGGCACGGAAGCAACAGGATATAAAATGATAGCCCAGCCTCTGTAAATAATGCAAGCTCTTCAGGGTGCACTAGAGACCCAACTCGACAGCACAATAATTTTAGCTAAAAACCTGCTATTCCCACCATGAGACTCCATAAACTAAAGAAGAAAGCTGAGGGATTTTATACACCCAAAGCGACAACTGTTAGAAGCGTGGGAAACCTAGCACCTTTAAATCTCTTAGTTTATCCATCAGTTAGTTACCCCTGAGATAGTGTGGGAGATTTTTTGAACTCGGATAAGGAAGACAATTAAAGTGCATCGGCTTGTGTTTAACCATGCTAAAAATAGGAGTGACAGGTCTGTGGCAGAAATTGTGTGCCATGGTACACAAATAAAATTCAATTGAAAAAATGAAATAAATAAAATAACTATAAATGAAGTATAAAGATATAAAAGTAAGTTAGGCAAAGTATCCAAGAAGATTGCCCCAGACACCTAAAACCTAAGTATTTTATTTCCCCATTGAACCACTCTGACACCGATAAAATGTACCTAAGTTAGTAGTACAGGTGAAAAAATCTTCTTAAGGAGCCAAAACTAATAACCCTATGTATCATCCAGAGAACAGTCTGGCCTGAGGCCTTCTTTTCTCATTAAGCTTCTGTGGGTTCAGCACCTGACAAGGCATGGGGCTGCTCCCCCAGAGACGGGATTCACACTGACACAGACTCATGCGAGAGAAATCGGACAGAACTTGTACATTAGTCATTTGCACAATACTGAAGCATCATTAGCCCTCAGAAACGGTTTTATTTCAAGTTATACAGGCATAGGCATCTGCTTCATGTAGGACCTCACTGCTCCAGATTACCCACACATGTACAGGGAAATGCGTTTCTTTCTGGTGATCTCTTCATTTTAATCCTGTACCCACCGAATAACTTCCATAGAACTGATTTAACAGGTTTAAAAGGCGAAGTCAAAAAACTCGCTTTTCGGGCGGGGCAAGATGGCGGACTAGGCAGAAGGATTGCACAGACCCTCTTCAACAAAGAAAAGGGAAACCAATTAACACAGACACAGAAGATAA
>NW_006921735.1:1490728-1495960 GCF_000298275.1 Orycteropus afer afer
CCTCGGAAGGAAGGTTGGGCAATCCTACTTCTGTAGTGATACTGCCTTGGAAACCCAAGGAGGGGTCGCTATGAGTTGGGGCCGACTCGACGGCACATAACAACAACAACAACAACAAGGTAAAAAATGAGTAAGGCCGTTTGAAAATCACTAATGAATAATGACTGAAAATATGCCATGGCATAATGAATATCTTTGAAACAAGAAAGGTAATAGATTGGTAGGATTATGACTATTGTATTTGTCTTCTGTGTACTTTCATACATTTCCCAAATCTTACAATAAGCGTTAATATTTTTCTAGTAATAAACATAAAATCCAAACAAAAAATGAAAAGTTACCCATTTTGTGGTTAATTTTTAACATGTCTTTGGAGATTTTATGTCAGACTCTAGTGCTGGCTAACTAAACACTGTTTTTATATGCCTTTCCTTGTTGGATGGAAGGAAGGAAGGGAGGCAAGAGAAAGGGAGAGATGATAGTGCAAATAACTAGCTCTGTTCAAGAGAAAACTGTTTCCCTCATGGGTAGTCACTGAGTAAAAGTTGATTGGTGGTGTTTAAGAAAAATGAGTTTTCTCTTTTGGTGAAATCCACAAAACAATTCCGTATTTTCACACTAGCTAAAGGTTAAAGACAAACTGATATACTACAACTTTGCAGTTACATATTAACTTTTTGACACAAGGGGCAGCTTCTAAGGTAACCTCATTTACTTGTTAAATGCATCTTTGCCCCTGTTTTTGTTTCTCACTAAAACTGCTAAAGACACCCAAAAGTAGTACCCGTGACATCTGATTACATTCCCTCTTTTTCCTAAAATTTCCTTGCTGGGAAATAGAAGAACATGTAAAGAACACAAGGGAAGCTCAAATCACATTCAGAAATTTACAAACATGACTGCTGAGCTCCTTAGGAAAAGTGAACTGGCCATGGCTTTATGATGGCCATATAATACAGCATCACCATAAATAAAAATTAGAGACAAAGAAAATAATATGAACCAGAATTTTGTCAAGTGCTAGAGCTAATGTCATCAACATAGGATGAGTATGAATTTTTGAAATACCAGGGCTGTGAGAAGGTTAAACAATGACCACCAATATCTTTCTACTCAAGGTAATTATAATGCCTATCAGGAAATAGCCACAGGGAAAAGAACTGTAAAAAAGGTGGAGAAATATTCCAAAAACAATTTAGTCTGCAAACATTCTTTATTTAGTAGTCATCACTCCAAACTCCAATGGGCAATGATGAACTCTAAAGACTATTCAAAACGCAAATTAAGGAAACATCATACCCTCTCTAAGTCCTGAGTTGCAGAGATTTGTGTAGGGAGAACTAGGAACAAAAACAACAAAATCAGTAGAAGCATAGTTGTTGAACTTTCTCTAGGTGAAACAAAATCCATATTTTAAGAACTGAAATTCATAATTGCAGACAAAGAAAGAGGACCTCCAATTTTGTTATCTGATGTGATAAAAGGCAGTCATTGGAAGGCTAGATCCCTTCACCTTCAGGGCTGTCTTTTGTTCCTCACAGATCCTTTCCAACAAATACAGTGCTAAGCTTGTTGTTTTTTGTTGTTAGCTGCCTTCCAGTCATCCCACAACTCCCGGTGACCTCATGTACAATGGAATGCAACACTGCCAGGTCCTGTGCCATTCTCATGTTTAGTTGAGAATCAGACATTTGCAATCTATAGGATTTTCACTGGATGATTCTCCAAAGTAGACCATCAGGTCCTAGTGCATGTTAGTATGGAAGCTCTGCTGAAACATGCCCAGCAACATAGTAACATGTAAACCTCCATGGACAGAAGAGCAGTGGCATAGTAAATGATGAACTATCTTAAAACCAGGACCAACACTGAGACCAACCAGCCCTAACTATACCAATGTAATGATGTCATATATACCGAGGGAGGGAGGGAGGTTCGTACACTTCCTTAGAAATGCATCATTTATAACTAAACTATATGTCTTCTCTTCCACAGTGTGGGTTCAGTTTCTTTCAATTAATTTATTTTTGCCCTCATAGTGATTCAAATAAAAGAACCTCAGTTAACTCTGCTGCGAAGAGATGCCTGAATTGGGTGAATCCTAAAGTTAATTCTGAAGCCTGCATTGGCTAAAATCAGCAAACTACCTTTTATACTGAATCATGCATCAATTTCCTGGTCATGCTTGTTGTTGTTGTGTTGTTATGTGCCATTGAGTTGGACCCGACTCATAGCGACCCCTCCTTGGGTTGCTGAGGCAGTATCACTATGGAAGTAGATTGCCCAACCTTCCTTCCGAGGAGTGGCTGGTGGGTTTGAACCGCCAGCCTTCTGGTTATAGTCAAGTGCTTTAGGCATTATGTTACCAGAGCTCCCTGGTCAACCTTAGACTGCTCAGTTTTTCCTCCTGGCTCTCATGCTCTCTATCTATAAAACTCAGGTCTTGGATCAGGTGATCATTAGGTCTCTTCATGCTCTTTAGTTTGCCTATGGGCTTACCTCATTAGAGCAAGCCCTGGTCTCAGTGAGCAAGATGAGAGTGGGAAAAACACCTTATTTTCAGTTACTGAGTATCTGCTTTATGTGCCTGGCCCAAGGAAGTTAATTTCTGTCCCTCAAATTTATAACAATGCCCCCTAATTGCAAGAGAAGCTTTTAAAATTCCCATTCCCAGGCCTCACCCAGACAAATTAAATAATTTCTACCACTGTGACTCAAGCCTCAGTATTTTTTAGTGCTTCCTAGATTATTCCAATGTGTAGCTAAACTGAGAGAGAACTAGTTTGTTAAAGACTCATTACTATCAATTGAGGAAATTAGACCAAATCCAAACCCACTGTTATGGAGTTGATTCCAACTCACAGCAACCCTACAGGACAGAGTAGAACTACCCCATAGGGTTCCCAAGGCTGCAAATCTTTAGGAAAGCACACTACCTCATCTTTCTCCCACAGAGAGGCTTCTGGGTTCAAACTGCCAGCTTAGCCTGTTGGTTAGTAGCCAATGCTTTAAACGCTGCACTACGACAGCTCCTTTGAGTAAATTAAACACATCTCCATTTCAGAGCCACAAAATAATCCACCTGGCATAGTCTTTGTTCTCTTTTATGCCTGAAGTTATATAATTCTAGAATAAAGATTTGTGCATATAGTTTTAAAAGGCATACGGCTTGTTTTGACACTACCACTAAATGCAATGATTAATATTCCAAATATGCCATTAATTTTCAGTATCTTTTAGTATTTTCAGGCCTGGATGGCTCCATAGTTCAAGATTTCCACATATTTAAAAGCAGTTGCCTAAAACATATTTTAGTCTGTCAGAGGCTATATATTCTTCCCGCTTTTAATAACTAAAACTTCATTTCAAGTGATAATCCCTAAAAAGGATTTCCTGGCAGAATAGTTTATATCATAAGAGCATATGGGAGTTAAGAATAATTATTCAGAGACTATCTTTCTCTGAAGAGCTTTAAGCACTTCATGGAATTCATCTAATTATGTTCATACTATATCCATGAGAAGGCAGTGGCCAGTGAGGCATGAAGTTCTAAAGTGAACTTCCATTCCTCTCAGTGAGAGGATAACAACAGACCCAGACCACAGTGCACAAGTGCCCGCGTCCAGCAGTCTATGACAAAAGTTACATTTTATTATGGCAATACGGAAAGGAAGAAACTTGGTAAGTCATCTGAGTTATTATTTTCCACATGATATCAAGTATCTGAATAATTAAAAACAGAAGCCTATCTGTTCCTTTAAAAATTCCACATGCTCTGGCATTACATAAGTGCAAACTTACATAAAGGGGACTGCCTTCATAGAACAAACAATATTTACATAGCTTTTCCCTTACATAATAAATAGTAAGCATTGTGAATATGTGTAGGCATATTTACATAGAATTAAATATGTTCTCAAAATATGACTGTGAATTTTTATCTCAGACAGTCTGACCAGCCACATTGGTTTTAATGTGGTTAAAATTCCTCAAGAAAAGTATTTATTAAATACATATCTACAAATAAGTTTTGAATGAAGGTTTGGAACTATAAAGATGGTGTAGGGTACTAGCAAGACCAGAAACCAAACCTATTGCCATCAAGTCAGTTCTGACTCATAGTGACCCTACAGGGGTCAGAACTGCCTCATAGGGTTTCCAGGGCTATAAATCTTTATGGAAGCACACTGCCTCATCTTCCTCCCGTGGAGCAGCTGCTGGGTTCAAATCACTGACCTTTTGGTTAGCAGCCAAATGCCTTAACCACAGCACTACCAGAGCTCCTGCTAAAACCAGAAAGACTGATTTTTCCTCCTAAATCACAGTATCTTTTTCTTATTTTAAATCATAGCCTGTAGTTGCGCTTCCCCATGGGGATCACGTCTTAACCTGACCCGATTTCTTTAACCTGGTCAGATTTCCTTCAGAATAAAATTAATAAAAGAATTCACAGAAGGCTTACAATTTCATTAAGATAGATAAAAAGCTCTGCCTTTGTAAAAATTTCCTTGCCAATTGGAAGGCACCAAAGTGTACGTATAAATCCTGCAATACATAATAGACTTTGAAATTTTCTTTTATTTTAAAAACAAAGTATTCACTAAATAACATTATTTGTCTCTCTGCATAGTCACACCAAGCAGACAGAAAATGGGTATTGAGACAGTAGTTCTTCCTCAAAGAGTTCTATTTGTATATTTGAGACATGCTCAATTTATCTCCTCACTTTGCTTACAGGAGAATTACTGTTGAGTATTTCCTGTCTAAAAGCAGCAAGTTGATTCTGGTGATTATCAGTAAAAATAAAAATGATCAAGTCTATACAGAGAGTTGTAAGCAATGGCATTGACAAATTGATGATAGAATCTTAATGTTTATCTTTCTCAGTACTCCTGCTACTGATTGCTGACTCCACATTAAAAGTAAATAGTTCATTAATTTTACCATTGAATCCCTTGGAATTTATGTCATACAAGAAATTCATGACCTCTTAAACTTATCACCTTCTTGAAAGATAACATCCCCAAACCCAAACCCATTGCTGTTGAGTTGATTGCGACTCACAGAGGACCTAGAGGACAGAGTAGGACTGCCCCATAGGAAAACAGACTGCCACATCTTCCTCCTATGGAGCAGGTGGTGGGTTCGAACCATTGACCTTTCAGTTGGCAGAAGACTGCTTTAACCACTGCGCCACCTGGGCTCCTTTTAAAGATAACATACAGATGAAAA
>NW_006921735.1:1496060-1497629 GCF_000298275.1 Orycteropus afer afer
CAGCAATACAAGGCTTTCATGTCATTTAAATGTAAAGCACTGCATTGCATAAAACAAAATAATACCAATTTGAATGTGGTTTTACTTTTGTAACTTTGGCTAATCTTAACAATCAAATGGTCATTAGCTTAAAATTAGAAAAAAATAATATATGAAAGGAAAAGTGCCCAAATCATATTAACATCAATGACTTGTCCTTTCTAAGATAACCAGAACAATGAATATACAAAAGAATATACTTTTCTAGAGTATACCTAGGGATTTTTTGGACTGTTTTAAACAATTCCTCTTACAATATTCAAAACAAGAAGGAATTTGCAAAGGCAAGGATCTATAGCAGCTCAGAGAATAAGCACTAAGCAGAAGGCTGGCAGTTCAAACCCACCAACTGCTTTGTGGAAGGAAGATGGAGCCATCCATTTCTATAAAGGTTTATCACCTTGGAAACCCAATGGGGGCACTATGATTTGGAATCAACTCAATGTCAGTGGGTTTGAACTCTTGAGTGTACTCTGATAGAGAATGGGCCAGTGGGAAGGGAAAATTTTAAGTGGATGAAAGATTCTGAAATAACTCAGGAATCATATGGATCAATAGCAACACTGTCTGAAATACAAATAGTAATCTCACTCAGACTAAGTTCTTTTTTCTACTGGTTTCTTTCTAGGATGTGTTTCTATTAGTTGCAAATTCTCACAATTACATTACTAATGTGCATTCGAAATACAGTCATGGAGAATTTTTTCCTCATGAGAAAAGTCCAATTTTGAAAAAATATTGAACAAGTTTGAGGATTTCCCACATAATGTGACCCCATCATGACCAAAGAGTTAAATCCTCTTCAAATGGATAACCAGAATGCAATTTACAATTACTTGTCTTTTAAAAGCCAAGTACAATTAGAAACAGTTATAAATGTACCTTTTGTGGCTGGTAGACTATCAGAGCCACAGTTGCCCAGTACTCTGGCTGTGTTATAATGTGAACATTTTAAAATACCTTAAATGTCTTCTATACTATGAAAATAAAAATTGCTCTGATAACTTAAATGAGTTCTACTTGATGTGTGTCTTTATGAAGACAAATAGTAGGTTGAACCTTGAGAAATTATATTTGATAATTTTTTACATACAAAAAGGTAATCTGTAAGGTTCAACCTCATATTAGATATTTATGTATAAAATAATCATAAGAAAAGCAAAGGAAATCCCATGAAGGCAATCTCAAAGGCTATTTCTACACCTATAACTATTGTTGTTAGGTGCTGTGGAATTATCTCTTACTCATAGCGACCCTAACCACAACAGAATAGCCTCCAGCCTCATAGTAACACATAAGCCACCACGGTATGACAAAATGACAGATGAGTGGTAGGAACAATAGCTATAACTATAAAACTATAAATATAACTGCAACTATATATATATACCAAAAACCCAAACTCACTACCATTGCATCAATTCCAACTCATAGTGACACCCTTTGGGTTTCTGAGAGGGTAAATCTTTACAGAACTAGATTGCCCAGTCTTCCATCCATGGAGTGGCTAGTGGGTTTGAACCACCAACC
>NW_006921735.1:1497890-1505288 GCF_000298275.1 Orycteropus afer afer
TCTTTCAGTACTTAATGGAAATTCTTTCTATTACAAAGCTTACCCTTTATATAAGATAACAGCAGTAACCCTGATATTATTCAAGCTTTAGCCCTTGGTTTAATTCTTGCTTTATAACATATCCAATTATCCCATTGTATACAAACTGTGCTTTGCAATGTGATAGCCATTAGCCACATGTGGCTGTTTCAATTAAAATTAATTAAAATTAAACAAAATTAATAACTGAGTTCCTCAGCCACACTAGCCACATTTCAAGTCATGCCAGTGAGCATTTCTAATATCGCAGATTTTTCTTTGGGATGAGGCTGGTAGAGACTGCCCATTTGCCTGTCTCTTTCATTTCATTATTCTTTGAGGGTAAGAGCTATGACATAATACATTGCAGTACATTTAAGCATTAGTGATTGCCAAGGCCCAAAAGTGGAGGAGGGAACTGACTGCAAAGGGGTTATGAAGAAACTTTTTAAAGTGATAGAAACATTTTATATCTTCATGGTGGTGGCTGATACAGGCCTGTAGTTGCTTGTCAAAAAAAGTGAATTTCACTTAAAGTAAATTATACCTCAATAAACCTGACTTTAACAAAAAGTAACTGGAGGGGGGAGGAGGTTCTTTTATTTGCATTTTAAAATTAGATCCTCGAGTTTTACAGTGAACAAGACAGAGGATACTGCTGAAGAAACAACACTCAGATACATGTGAAAATCAGAGTAGGAGTCCTGAAGTTTGTCAGGATATCAAGCTTCTTATTTGTTGTTGTTATGTGCCATCGAGTCGAATCCGACTCATAGCGACCCCTCCTTGGGTTTCCGAGGCAGGATCGCTACGGAAGTAGATTGCCCCATCTTCCTTCCGAGGAGTGGCTGATGGGTTTGAACCGATCAAGCCTCTTAGGGGTACAGATTTCTAGAATAGACACGAGTTAAAATAATGCTCAGGGAAGCTATAGGAGGTCTCACTGGGCAGGGCCCCAATTCTCAGCCCTACCCCACTGCTCTTCTAATCACTTTTGATTTTACCATCTGTTCCTCCTGGCACAACAGGGGTTTGGAAAGAACAGTGACAACTTCAATAAGCTTGTCCTAGGTGATCTTTCTGAAGTCATCAGAGATAAAAATCAATTCTGTTTATTTAATCCACCATGTACTAAAATCTTATTCATGAAGTGTAAGTACACTGCTGTGCCAGTGTCACATGGTTTCACTGATGTTATATGAATCATAAAACAGTGGCTAGAAATCTATGTGTGACCTGTGACCAGTTTTCCTTTCCACACTGCACAAAAGTAAAGACTAACATGCACCTACTGCTCTGAGAAATTCTGAGTGTTAACGAGGAATTGAGATTATCATTTCTGGATCGTATTCCCTGGGAACTAAATTGTGTAATGGAAAATAGCAAGCAGTTTGGCATGTGCGAAGAGAGGTAAGCTTTCTACAAGCCATTGTTTTCTGGGAACAGCAGGACTTTTCCTGGGGACTTCCATTCCCAGAACCGCTACTCTTCATGATGGCCAAAGCCTGGCCCAGCCTGATAATCTTCAGAGCTGAATGCAAGGCACATCTGTTTACACTGTTCTTTCTGTTCAATAAATTCTGGTCACTGTTGCTTCTCCAGTGTCTTTTAACTCAATGTCATTACTTAGTGTTTGTTCTCTAAGGTGATGTTTATCACAAAGAGCACAACGGGAACAATTTATTCACTAAAAGGTATGTCTCTACCTGGGAAATAAATTATCCTTAGAAGACTCTGTAAAAATAATCCCATCTGCTCTTCTTTCATGAATATTGAATAAACTATAAAAGAGTGTTGAGGGGTTTGAACAGACACCTTCATGGTCACCCACCTCTTAGAGCTGAAACATTGATTTTCTCTTACCAAGGTTATAGAGGATAACACATTATCTTCATATCTAGCGGTGAAAACTCCAGAGTTGCTTAAGCTTCTCAATCTCAGAACTGAAGAAAAGTTGCAGATTGTTTAATCCATGATGAATGACTATCCTTTTATCACATTCTAGTCTATCTATAAGCAGTATTGATGTCTTTGGGGCTTTTTTTTTTTTAAAAGAAATAAATGATAGTTCTGTTTGTCTTTCGGGAGGAACTAAGTCCAAGCCCTTTAGACAGCAATAGTCCATGTAGTACACATGATAACACTTACATTGAATTTGTTTGTATAATCCCCTTCTACTTCCTTGACCTTTCATTGAAATTGAAAAGCTGATTTGTCATAAATGTGATACAATGTAAAGATGGAATGAGAAAGATATGAAGTACCTAGACAGGATGCACATAATAGACAATTAATAAGTAAGACCTTTAATGTTAGTAGCATTATTGTTGCTGTTGTTAGTTGCCAGAGTTGGCCTTCCACTCGTGGTGACCTCATGTGCACTAGAACAAAATGCTGCTTGGTCCTTGCCACCTTCACGTCTTTTATGATCCACTCAACCCTTATAATCCATAGGGTTTTCACTGGCTAATTTTCAGAATTAGATTGCTCTGACTTTCTCCTAATCCCTCTTACTCTGGAAGCTCCGAGGAAACATAAACAGCATCACAGCAACTTGCAAACCTCCACAGACAGATGAGTGGTGATTGCACATTGGGTTCATGGGCCAGAAATTGAGCCCAGGTCTCCCACAAGGAAGGTGAGAATTCAAACACCTAACCACCACTACTCCCAATATCACAATTTCCACTATTAAAATGGTCTTTCTGCTAACTGGTTTATACTTTTAGCTTTCTCCACATGTATGGTAAACCCTTAAGACATTTTTTGCTCTCCTCTCAATTAGGCCTTACTTTGCTGAATTGAACGTATTAAACTTCAGGGCTACAAAAATTATTTTCTTAGTTTGTTGTGACCCACAGTCTGGAAGTTGAGTTTATTTTTGCAGGTGTTTTCCTCCCCCAGAACAAAAAAGATTTTCAATTTAATTTAGCAAATTGGAACTGTTTGTTTTTAGTTCTAAAACAAAGCCATTGCATGAATAAAAATTCTAACCCCAAGAGGTTCTTGATTTAGCTATGTTACTATGTGTCTTCAACCAGACACCTCACCTTAAGAAACAGAGCTCAATGTCCTAGTCAGTTAGGTAAAATGGTTGAACTACAGGACACCTGAAGTCTCCACCTTCTCTAAAGCTTATGATTCAGAAATTTTATTTAGTGCTATAACAAAATTTTAAAATAATTTTACCACTCTGGACATATATGTCCCCAGAAAAAAAGATTTCAGCAAACTATTTTAATGTTATAATGGTTATAATGTGGAAAATATGGGCTCTTCAAAGCAAAACTTTACCTCACCTATTGCATCAACAATTAGCTCCAGTGGTATAGCATTTAAAACATTTGTTTGTTAACCAAAAGGTCTACAGCTCAAACCCACCAGCCAGCCTGTGGGAGAAAGATAAGGCAGTCTGCTTCCATAAAGATTTGCAGCCTTGGAAACCCTGTGGAGGCAGTTATACTCCGTCCTATAGTGTTGCTATGAGTTGGAATCAATTTATTCATTTATTGTGATTTGGGTGAAAGTTTACAGACAAAACTTGTTTTCCATTCAACAATCCACACATACTCTGTTTTGTGACATTTACTGCAATCCCCATACTGTAACAGCATTCTCCGCACTTCCTTCCTGCACCTAACCTTACCCTCTGGCCTTCTTCCCATTCCAACCTGCCTTCCTAGCCCTACTCTGGGCAAATTCTGGGCTTATGGTCTCATATGCTTGATTGTTCTAATGAGTTCATAGCCTCCTGATATTACTGTTTACCTTATAGGCCTATCTTTTGGCTGAAAGTTGAGTCATGGTGGTAAAATTCAATTCCTAGCTTGAGGGTTATCTAGAGGTCATACATAGTCTTGGGGTTCCAGCATTCTTCATTAGGCCAGTGAGCCGACCCTGTTTTATGATTTTGAGTTTTCTTCCACATATCCCCTCACTCTATCTGGGATCTCCTAGTGTGAGCACTTTGGAAGCAGTCTGCAGTGATACCTGGGCACCATCTAGTTCTTCTGCTCTCGGGGTCATGAAGGCTGAAGTTCATGTGGACAGTTAGTGCTTTGGACTAATTATTTCCTTATACCTTTGATTTTCTTCACTCTTCTTTGCTCTGGATGGGGAAAGACCAATAGTTGCATAAGCTTGTAAGACCCTAGTCACTGCTCACCAAAGTGAGATGTAGAACATTGTCTTTGTGGACTATGTTATGCCAATTGACCTTAGTGTCCCCTAAGACTTTGGTTCTGAGCCTACAATCCCAGCAACTCATTTCCTCAAGGTTTTTGGTTATATCTAAGAAGCTTTTATAACTTTACCCCTTCTATGCTCTACTACATTCATGGATATATTTGCAGCACATATAAACACATAGGTAGAGATAGCCTCTGTCAAAACAATAGTTAAATTTGGGGTATTGCTCCATTTAGCTTTCCTAGTCCTGTTCAGATTGAGTGTCTATTTGTGTATCCACTCATAGCTTATTATTATTACTGTTACTGCAGTATGTAATAGTATTCACTTTTGTTACCTTTAGCTCTTGTGCCCCTCCCTGTGTCTTCCATTGCCTTGATCATTTGGAACTGACCACCCCCTTAGCTTTTTGAGAGCAAAGGATCAAGTTTTATTTTTGTTAGTTTCCTCTCATGACTTACCTCACTGCATTTCTTATAAGTGGATGAAAAATGATTGCTGAATGAATAATCGTGAATCTTAGATTTGAAGAAATATAGAATTTTGCATTATCTATCATGCTTATTTAAATCATTCAAAATTACCTACACCATTTTGTGAGGGAAAAAAATATTGAATCAGTGACCCTCACAAATTCCTACAATTTGAAGTTTTATATTTCTGTAGTTAGAGCAACTTAGTACTTCCTCATTATCTTCCTTTCCTCAGTTTTCTCCTTTAACATAGTGGATAAAGTTCCTTCTTCCCATACTCCATTTTTAAAAAACACCTAGAGTATTTTAAAAAATAACTTGTATTTTGCCATACATGTATGATTAATATTCTGTATAAAGATAAAGATATGGAGTTCCTGGGTGGTGTAGATGGTTAATGTGTTTAGCTGCTAATGAGAAAGTTGGAGGTTCAAATCCAACCAGAAGTGACTTGTAAGAAAGATCTAGAGATCAATTTCTGAAAAAAACAGCCATTGAAAGTCCTATGGGGCACAGATGGACTATGACACATGTATTATAAAGATATGACCACACTTCTCTTAAAACCAAAAGTATTTTGGGAGTTGTATTTTCTAGATTCAACCAACCTCTAAGAAATGTAAAATCAAAATTCTAGGTAGAGAAAATAATGAAAATGTTATAAACTTTGTATTATATATGTGTGTGTGTATGTATATATATATACATACACACACACATATATTTACACAGTATTACATGTTGAGAATTAGTAGCATCACATTGTTACAAAACCAGCAAAATACAAATTATGGTACTTTTTTAAGATCTGCATCTGTTTCAATACAGTTAGAGATGAATATTTGGTCACATGACATGGAAAACCAACAAAACAAAAACAAACAATTCAAAGAGAAATTAACATTGCATTGGCCCAGAAGAAGGATTCTGCAGTATGATCCATGGATATGTGTTTCTCATTGACCTCATGCATGCATTTATGTTTTGTTTTGTTTTTAAAGAGAGATATCATCCTTAGATTAAACTAACTTTAAAGACTAGGGCCTTAGGAAACTAAATCTGTCTGTCAGGTTAAGGATGAAATTGTCCATTAGAATTCTTTTATTTTTTTATTTTCCTTTTAAACTCATATCGAGTAGTTGACGGACCATGTTTCTGTTGTTTTCTGATTCCAGTTTTATTCCTTGTCACATTTCTTTTTTGCCAAACAAATGCAGCAGGGTTCAACAGAAGGACTGTTCCAAATCTTTAATCATTATGAAAAACACAGTACCTTGACCTTGTATTTTAAAGTTAAATGGAGTCGCATTATAAAAATTAAATTGCTTCTTGCTCATTTCCATAATATCCTCTAAAAAGCCTTGCCTAGCCTAGAGTGGATGTCCTATTTCTTTATCTTTCTTGATGACCTCTCATGCCTGCAAGTCAGCTCGTTTTTCTTTGCTGAAGACTGCACCCCACTGCTGCACGCACTCTGAAAGTTCCATTAAAATCTAGGGCATCATCACTCATTCTTATCTGCAGCAGGCTGCTGAACAGTGCCATCCCAGCAACTGCATGCAAACTAGTCTCAAAGGACAATATTAGTTATATACATTGTCATCCCATAAGGAGAAGAATTCCACCTGGATCCTACCTTATCTCAGAGAACACATCTAGCCCTTCAAACATGGCTCCCAGAGTCAGTGGTATGAAAGGGCCACTTGCAACAGCCAAGTATTACTTAAAAAGCAATTTACCAGCAAGAAATTAGCTTTTTATAGGACACCCTTTATTAAACTCGGTGTGAGATGAGCTAGCATCCTGGATTTTGCCTCACACCCACTGAGACCACACAGGCCAAAAGCAGTTTGATTTTAAATACTGTACTATAAAAAAATTATATGTATTCCTCCTCTGGCCTCGATGAATTCTTTCTTGGGACAGATGTGTTATTAGGATAACGAGGACTGAGAGGTGAACAGCCTAGGCTTTAACAATGCTTCTGTTGTCCTGAAATGTGAAGAGACATAAATGTCACTTATTCAATGAGACATTCCCTAACTACTGGGAATTGCTCACTGGTTGGTGACATTGGAGGAGAACTATGCAGATGAAGAATATTGATCAAAAAGCTGGGTAATGATTAGAAGTATAAAAATATGAACACCTTTTAATAATGTCAAACATCATTGTTGTGAACTAATAATGGGCTATTTCTGTGGAAACAGATTTAGAAAAAAGATAATTACAATATGAAATATCATCATTATCCAACTTTGTGACTAATTTCAGCATTAAACATGATGACAAGTAACGTTACCTTCTGATGGTATTTAAAAAATACCCATTTGCATGGCAAAACCAAAAAATGAACCCCTTCTCGTAGAGTCAATGTCAACTCATGGCAACCCTATAGGACAAAATAGAACTGTGTAGGGTTTCCAAGACTGTAATCTTTATGGAAGCAGACTGCCACATCTTTTGCCTGCAGAGCTGCTGGTGGGTTAAAACTACTGACCTTTCAGTTAGCAGCTGAAGGCTTAACCACTATACAACCAGGACTCCTTTGTGGGCATGGTACTCTAGATAATTTTATACCAAGCATTATATTTCCCATCTATTTTAATGAGATGGTGGATGTGTCAGACTCAGGAGTGTCCTGAAGATTTTGGTTACCTAAGCCTTTCAATAGGAGCTCTGGTAGCATAGTGGCTAAGACACTTGCCTGCTAACCAGA
>NW_006921735.1:1505811-1511717 GCF_000298275.1 Orycteropus afer afer
TAATATTGGTAAATTAAGAGGTATCTTGTTTCAGTTATAGAATCTCTTTCACATAAAATAGTCATTCTAAGCCTAAAAATAATAATGAACATCGAAACAAAATATCAAATTTGTAGTTTTCATCAAGCAGATAAATGTTGTCTAGGGCCTTCTGTTGTTTAAGAGCACCAATACCTGGTATCCTTATAAGAGGAGGAGAACATAGAAAAGCACGCAGAGAAGAAGGCCATGCGACCATGGAGGCAGAGATTGGAGTTATGCTTCAAAGGAAAGGAACAGCTCAGGCCACCAGAATGTGGAAGAAGCAAGAAAAGATTTCTCCCTAGAGGGAATATGGTCCTGTGACATATTGACTTCAGACTTCTACCTCCCAGACGTGTGACAGAATAAATTTCTGTTGTTTTAAGCCATCCAGATTATGGTACTTTGTCATGGTAGGTGTACAAATCTAGTACAGAGAGTTTGGTTGTTTTTATCCCAAATTGTCAATTGTATAACTCACTATCTAAGTTCTTGTGCATTTTAACAAAGGATGTCCAAAGCTGGTGGGATATAAGTCAAAAGATTGACTAAGGGTGAAGATTTCAGCCAGAAGACATGGAAGCCCAGAGATGAAAATAGCTTCCTAAACCAATGATATGCAGATGACACAACTTAGCTTGCTGAAAGTGAAGACTTGAAATGCTTACTGATGAATATCAAAGACTACAGCCCTCGGTATGGACTATACCTCAACATAAAGAAAACAAAAGTCCTCACAAATGGACAAATAAGCAACATCATAATAAATGGAGAAAAGATGGATGTTGTCAAGGATTTCATTTTACTTTGATCCACAGTCAATGGTCAGGGAGGCAGCAGTCAAGAAATCAAACAACACGTTGCACTGGGCAAATCTGCTGCAAAGATCTCTTTAAAGTGTTAAAGAGCAAAGATGTCAGTTTGAAGACTAAGGTGCTCCTGAACAAGGCCATGGTGTTTTCAATAGCCTCATATGCATGTGAAAGGTAGACAATGAATAAAGTAAAAAACAAAACAAAACCCACTGCCATCAGTTGCTTCTGACTCATAGTGACTCCCATTGGGTTTCCAAGGCAGTAAACCTTTATGGAAGTAGATTGCCCAATCTTGCATCCACAGAGTGGCTGGTGGGTTTGAACCACCAACCTTCTGGTTAGTTGTCAAATGCCTTACGAATATAGAATTGTAGAGCTTTGAAGAAAAAGATAATAACAACTAGCATTTATTGAGTACCTACTATGGGCCAGGGAACTCTGGTGATGTAGTGCCTAAGGCATTTGACTGCTAACCAGAAGGCTGGTGGTTCAAACCCACCAGCCACTCCTCAGAAGGAAGATTGGGCAATCTACTTCCGTAGAGATACCACCTTGGAAACACAAGGAGGGACTGCTATGAGTTGAATTTACTTGATCGCAGTGAGTTTACTATGGGCCAGGAGTCCCTGGGTAGTGCAAATCGTCAGTGCTCTCAGCTACTAAGCAAAGGTTGGAGGTTCAAGTCCACCCAGGGGCATCTCAGAAGAAAGGAATGGCAATCTACTTCTGCAAAATCAGCCAATGATAATCCTATGGAGTACAGTTCTACTCTGACATACATGGGGTTACCATGAGTTGGAATGTACTCAATCTATGTAGATTTAAACAGTGTGCCCTTGCCCTCTCTTGTATAAACAAGATGAATAAAATGGAAAGAGGTGATATGAATAAGAATCAATATTATAAAATCACAAAAATGTCTATTTAATTAAATCCCAATGTTATGTATGAAAAATAAGTGCTATAGGAGGTAATAGGTGGGAGAAATCAGAGAAATATTTACAGAAGACTCATGCTTTGAGCTGAAGTTGGAAGATATAAAGACAGGCAAAGTGTCATAGTCCATAAGGGAAGAGTCAGGAAGACATGTGTTACGAGGCATAAGGATAATGGGTCCAGAGGGCTCTCCTAATGAGATTGTTGTTAGATGTTATTGAGTTGGCTCCAACTCATAGCGACCCTATGTACAACAGAATAAATCACTGCTTGGTCCTGCGCCATGCTCACATCCTTGCTATACTTGAGCCCATCATTTCAGTCACTGTGTCACTCCATCTTGTTGCGGGTCTTCCCGTTTTTCGCTGACCCTCTACTTTACTGAGCATAATATACTTCTCCAGGGAATTGTCCCTTGTGGCAACATGACCACAGCAGATGAGACAAAATCCATCCATTCTTGCTTCTAAGGAGATAGAAGTGGGAAAATTGAAAAGGTCGGTTGAGCCCAGAATGTGAAAATTAGAATGTACAGGTGAACTTCAGCTTGTGAAGACTAGAAAGTCATTGACATTTTTTGAGCTGGTAACTGATATAATGAGACTGATATGTTTCTTAGGAAGATTAATAGAACAGTGGCCTAATGAGATATTGAAAATGGGTAGATGGTAGGCCAGCTAACCCAGTAATCAAGCATGAGATGACAAATTCCTAGATACAAATAGAAACCATAGAAATGGACAACAATAATGAGTGGAAGGAAGAGATAGCAGCAAGATTGCACATGGCTGAAAAAGAATAAGAAAGATTCACAAGAGCCTTGATAAAGGGGGTTAGATAAAAGTCAGATAAAAGGAGTTAGTCAAATTTTGGCTGATTTTCTTGGAGGTCTCTAGCAAACAAGTAACTCCCCAAATCTATGGCTTTTTAAGGATCTTCCATTACATTCACTGTCTTTTTTTCATAGCACAAAACTTCAATATAATTTACTTGTCATTTATGAGGCATAAGGCATGGAAATAATATACATATATTCCAGAAATTTTCAATTGTATATGTTCAAATTTATCAAATATAAATATTTTTCAAAGTCCATTTATGACTGAATTACAATATTTCTACTGACTACAAACTCAATTAATATCAATTTATTAATTTGGAGAGAAAAGTGACAGAACTTAATTATTTTTCTTTAGAAGAAGGAAAATCACAAGTCTATGGCCCTGAGGGGGTTAATACAATGAATGTCATTTTAAAGTATGTCTTACTCTCGGATGAAACTATTTCACTTGAAGAACCTTGTTTAATCTATGTAGAAAATCCTCAGAGTTCTTTGAAAGAAGTTGCCACAGAGTTCCAGGATATTATAATCATTATTAATTGCAGTATTTTAAAGTTCACTCCAGATAAGCTTCCAAGAAAAATGACCCAAATTTATTTTAAAGGTCACAGAAATTTATTTTACTTATCCAACAGTATGGTGATAAAAATAGAGAAGGCCTAAAAAATCCAGTTCAATTGATATAGTAGTAATCACCTGCTGGATTTAGAATCAGGAGGCTGATCTCCTATTCTGATTCAGCCATGTTCTAACAAAGTGATCTAAATCGTTATTTAATCTTTGTACACCTCCATTTCTAAGCTGCAAAATATGTACAATAATAATATCTGCTTTAGCTCAAGGAAGGCAAAGATGTTTATCTGGTTTTTGTTTTCCATGTCTAGCACATTGTAGGGGCTCAAAAATATTTGTAAAAATAAATGAATGAATGAATGTTGCAAGAATTTGGTGAAATGAAGCACTTAAAAATTTAAATAAATGTCTTTGAATGTTGTATCTATTTAATATTATATCTAAATATTGTCTCTATTGTATCTCTATGGTGAAAATACTATAGAATGTTGTGATATTTCCTACCTCTTCCAAGCACCATGTTCAGTGATATCACATTGATAACTTGAAATCAGTCATACTTAGGTATTTATGCCACAGGAATTGGCAAATACTGCAAATTCGGCTCTCTATACTCTAAGACTGGTTGTCAAACATTTACCAACATACTATTCTAGACTCTCCATCTCACCACTTCTTAGTTTGCTCTCTTCTGTGTTCTCTATAACTTTTGCTGAAGTTACCCTCAAATACCCGGAGTCACCCAAATCAAGCCAATCAAGGCTCAACCACCACTTTCGCCTGAAATACTTCCCTCTCAGAAATGCATCTCATTCCTTAGCTAACTATAAACTCAGATGCTGTATTTTTGGAAACAGTCTCCATCTCTCCCAAAGACTTGGGTGTTTCTTCTACATGCTCAGCTATCACTAAGTTACCACCATGATATCATTTATCTCAATGTATTATAATTAGTTGTTTATTTGGAGGCTTACCTTAAGAGCTATTTAGAGATCAGGGACTCTTATTCATACTTATGGTGTCTGCACCTTGCCCCTATAGGAGGTACTCAATGAAAGAGTGGTCTGTGAACACCTGAATAACCCCAGTCTGTTTCTGTATGATGTCTGCAATACAGGAAAGCTTTATTATTACTCCAAGAAATTTAGTGAAGAAGGAACAACCACTATTACACAGACATTCATCCCATACTTTTCTGATGTTAGGGGGAGAATCCATTACACGGGATCTATACAATTACTCCTTACGTTGTTGGCAGTTTCACAGACATTTACAATGAAGATCATTGGTTTAAAATGAATAGCTAATGTCTGTGACAGATCAAGTCAATATTAATTCCTGTCTGGTATTTTTGTTGTGACTACATGACAGTGACATCTGAAATGATCTCTGTTTGGTCTAAAAGTCTTATTCATAGGACAGCCGCCTGCAGAGCCAGCCAGAATAACTCAGTAAGTAAACACATTTCTTTTCCATCTTTGTGAACCATTCCAGAACAAACAAAATTATTCCTGCTTTTCACTTTGGCCTCACACAGCTCAGATGCTATACCACTCATTATCTATTTCCTTTCAGATTCATTTCATGGCCTCCTACAAACTACATTTCCCAGACTTGTTTCCCAATTAACTTCTGGGTGGATTCAACCAATGTGAAACACTAGTGGGGTATTGATTGAATGGTGGAAAAAGGGAGAAGTTGGGCAGTGACTGAATCTCCTCTATGGATCTGGCTTTCTGATAGACACACCCTCCTTCTGTGATTCCAGTTGCTGCCAGGCACCCACCACCTGAATCTAGCTCCCTCAATGTGGATTCAGATGTTTATAACAGCAACTTCTGCTTGTATTTCCCAGTGCGAGAGGTGGAAAAAACTTCCTGCTATTGCTAATTTCAGGGTTATTTTACTGAGGTAGTTGGTGGTTCAGTGGAAGAATTCTCACCCTCCATACTGAAGACCCAGGTTTGACTCTGGCCAATGTGTTTCATGAGCAGCCACGACCCATCTGTCACTGGGGGCTTGCATGTAGCTATGATGCTGAACAAGTTTCAACAGCACTTTCAGATGAAGACAGACTAGGAAGAAAGACCTAGAGTTCCTGAAATTCAGTCAATGACAAAACCATGGATCGCATTCTGTCATGGGGATGCAGCCAGACCAGGAACCATTTTGTTCCATTGCACATGGAGCTACCATAAGTCAGGTGCTGACTTGAAGGTAGCTAACAACAACAGATTAGTTTATCATTTCTTACTTGGCTTCTCAGGTCTTCCACAACCTATGTAAATTTATTTAGAGGAGTTTCTGGTTCTATAATTTTTCTTCTTCTGGTCTGAATAAATGTTTTCATGGCACTACTGTCTTATTAGGTGCTGAAAATAAAAATCAAAAGATTCTGAATCATCTTTGGCTTCATATTTCATTTTACCCCTCATATCCAATCAGTTGCCAACTCCCATAAGTTCTACTTCCTTTATCTTCTATCTTTCCTATTCCCATTTCTTGGCAAATAATGTAAATCATTGCTGATTTTTCCCTGAAGTATTGCAGTATCTTGCTAATTGGATCTTCTGCCTTTAGCCTTTTGACTTTCAACAAGTATCAGAGACCAGCTGAACTTACTTGAATTAATTTAGACGGTAGAAACTCAAGCCTGTTGAGTCAATTCCAACTCATAGTGACCCTGTAGGACAGAATAGAACTGCTCCATAGAGTTTCCA
>NW_006921735.1:1512167-1516127 GCF_000298275.1 Orycteropus afer afer
TCAAAGACTATAGCCTTCAGTATGGATTACAGCTCAATGTAAAGACAACAAATATTCTCACAACTGGACTAATAAGCAACATCATGATAAACGGAGAAAAGATTGAAGCTGTCAAGGATTTCATTTTACTTGGATCCACAATCAACACCCATGGAAACAACAGCCAAGAAATCAAGTGACATATTGCATTGGACAAATCTGCAAAAGTCCTCTTTAAAGTGTTAAAGAGCAAAGATGTCACTTTGAAGACTGAGATGTACCTTTGATCCAAACCATGGTATTTTCAATAGCCTCATATGTATGTGAGAGCTGGACCATGAATAAGGAAGACCACAGAAAAATTGATGCATTTGAATTATGGTGTTGGCAAAGAATATGGAATATACCATGGACTGCCAGAAGAGTGAACAAATCTGTCTCAGAGGAAGTATATCCAGAATGCTCCTTGGAGGTGAGCATGGCCGGACTTCATCTGTCATACTTTGGTCATGTCATCGGAAGGGACCTGTCCCTGAGGAAGGGTATCATGCTAGGTGAAGTAGAAGGTCAGCAAAAAAGGGGAAGACCCTCAATAAGATGGACTGACACAATAGTTGCGATGACGGGCTCAAGCACGGTGATGATTATTAGGATGGTGCAGGACCAGCAGTATTGCATGCTGTCACTATGAATCAAACCAATTCAATGGCACCTAACAACAACAACATGGGGATTTCATAACAGCAATTATTATAGGCCTAGGCATCACAGAGAATGGACATGGAGGTGGTTCTGGATTCAAGTCATCAGTAGGGATCTTATCAGTAGTTCAGACAATTTCCCTGCAGTTCTCTTCCATTCTTGTGCTTCAGCTTTACTCCAGGGAGTCTGCCTTACTGGGCTCTGCTACTAACTGGGTTTGACAATTTACTGTTTCTGCTTCCTCATAATTTTTACTTGTACAAAGCTTTTGTACCTACAACTTTGGCCAAAAGTGAAGCTGCATATGTTCTTTATATGCTGTGAGTTTCTTTCGTTTCTGAATTCCAAATATAAGACATAGAAATCTGATTGGTCGGTATATATTTTTATGCGAAGCCCTAGGACCCATAAACCATGGGGTGGGCAGAGTTGCATGATACCTAATCTACCTTTTCAGTCAGGGCCTGAGGGCAGGAAAGTTCCCTGAGAAATAGAATGACCATTAAATTTATCATCCTAAATAGGACCCTTTTCAGAGTGAAAGAAGACAAGTATAAACAAGGATTGCCCTGAGAAAATTGCAACTTAATGTCAACATATTCATAAGGGACTCCAGGCAGGCATGCACTGTGAATTAGGTCTATTTCATTATAGCTGGTTACTCTACTGTTCTTCATACTCAAGTTGAGTAGTTTGTCTATGTGAAATTTTGTTTATTTCGCTCCATTATCAGTCTGTTTTACCGAATATGTATAATCTCCTGGGCCATGTTCAATACAGTTTTATTTCCCCTGCATTGATGAGCCAGTACTTTGTTCATAGTTGATGGCTCATGAATATCCCTTAAATGAATGATTGCTGAATTTTCTGAAAACACCACTATTGGTATTGTTGTCTCAAGCTCATACAATTACTCTGGATCTTGATGCCTATGAAATGCAGAAACATTAAGACATTGATCATGTCTAGATTAGAATAGTGGTGAGATAAACAGAAGCAAGAGGATTGAAAGTCACACCATATGGAAAAGGTGTTAAGATGCTTTGGAAACAAAACAGACTGCAGACATTTCCCTTCTGAAGAGATAGACAAAGGATCTTAGAAAATGAAAGAAAAAGAATCAATGCATATCCTCAATAGGTATTTGTTAGAACATACACAATATACTTTGACAAATGTTTAGTTTGAACATACTCTTAGTTCCTATCGGGAGCTCTGGTAGTGTGGTGCCTAAGGCATTTGACTGCTAACCAGAAAGCTGGCAGTTCAAACCCACTGGCTATTCCTTGGAAGGAAGATGAGACAATCTACTTCCGCAGTGATACTACCTCGGCAACCCAAGGAGGGGTCGCTATGAGTCGGGTCCGACTTGATGGCACATAACAACAACAACTTAGTTCCTATAATATATTTTACAAAATTTCTTGCAAATTCAATTAATCTATATGGAGATCATAGTGCAAATAGGTCTCACTATTTTTAAAACGTGCCTCCTAATAAAAAGTTCTACTATTTTAGAGAAGAATTCAACTGTTGTTCAAAAACACAAACAAAACAGTTAAATAGCCAACTGCATTTGATTTAACAAATTGCATGTATATTTAATTGAGAAGTATTCTTTATTTTTTATTTTAATTTTTATTTTGATTTGGGTAAAAGTTTACAGAGCAAATTCACTTTCCACACAGCAGTTCATGTACACTTTGTCTCATGACATTGACCACTATTTAGCACAATGCAACATCTCCTCTCCCACTTCCTCCCAGTAGGTACTGCTTCCCTGTGACCATCCCTCCACGCACTCCTACCCCATGAGCTGTCTCCCTGTGCTTACACAGCCCTTTTATTCTCCCATGATTGATCTCTCCAAGGAGGGTATCTACCTAATGTAAATATTCAGGCTCATATGATCATCTTTTGTTTGGCTGGAAGCCATGGGAGTAGGTTCAATTCCAGACCTGAATGGCAGCTAGGGCCCATAGTCTCAGGGGTTCCATCAGGCTCTATCAGACCAGCAAACCTGAACCCCACCCCCACTTTTTTTTTTTTTTTTTTTTCAAATGATTTTGAGTTTTGTTTCATATTGTTCTCCCTCTCTATCCAGGATCTCCTACATAGATCCCCTTCTGAGTGGTTGACAGTGGTAGATGGGCACTATCTAGTTCTTCTGATCTCATAGTCTTATAAGCTGAGGGTCACATGGTGTACCAGTTGCTTGGACTAATTGTTTCCATGCATCTTTGGTTTTCTTCATTGTTCTTTGCTCTAGACAAGGAGAGATCCTTGACTGCATCTAGATGGCTGCTTGCAAGCTTTTAAGATCCCAGTCACTACTCGCCAAAGTAGGATGTGGAACAATGTTTTTGTGTAGTATGTTATGCTAGTTGAGCTTGATGTCCCCTGTAACTATGGTCCCAAGACCACAGGTCCAACTACTCACTCCCTCTGGGTAGCTGGCTGTGGCCAAGAAGTGACTACAACCTTGTCCCTTGTCAGCTCTACTATATATCTGGGAATTCGTACAGAACATACAAATACACTTGTAGAAACATTGTCTACCAACACTATACATGGTCACGGGCACACTCCCCCCTGCCTAGACATATCTAATAGTTCAGCCTGTCTACCCACCTATCCACCCATAGATCAATGCTTTCACTGACAACACAGTACTGTATGTGAAAAAGGGTTCATGTTTGTTGTCTATACTTCCCATGCACCTCTCTATGTCTTCCTTTTCCTCAGTGCCACTGGGTTGATCACTCACGTTTGGTACATTGCCCTTCTCTTCACCCAAACCAATACTTGTCTCCATCTATCTAACAGTGTTGTTACCCTCCACCACCACCCGGTAACCAACAAAGAGAATTTCCTTCCATATATAGAACTTTCCTTGACTTTTTACAATAGAAGTTTTCTTTATTTTTAAATGTCTGCCACTGGATTTTATCATGTTGTATAACTTCACTAAAGGCACTCTGGTGGCACAGTGCCTAAGGCATTCGACTGCTAACCAGAAGGTTGGTGGTTCAAACTCACCAGTCACTCCATGGAAGTAAGACTGGGCAATCTACTTCCATAAAGATTTACTGCCTTAGAAACCTGTTACTGCTCATTAAAATCACCTGGGAAGCTTTTCAATATCTCTATGCCCTGGCTGCATAGTGGCTAAGACACTTGCCTGCTAACCAGATGGCTGGCAGTTCAAACCCACCAGCCACTCCTCGGAAGGAAGGTTGGGCAATCCTACTTCTGTAGTGATACTGCCTCGGAAACCCA
>NW_006921735.1:1517311-1521880 GCF_000298275.1 Orycteropus afer afer
TCCAACATGCAGTCAAGGTTGAGAACCACTGCCTTAAGTCTTGAATTGGCTCTCTGTAGGTAAAGAGGGAGCAAGAAGGATCATTTCAAGGGAAGGAGCCGCCTCAAGGAAAGGTTCATGGAGTGATGGATAATGAGCACCTCTCTTGGGCAGGACAATCAGCAGGACTACTGAGGGTCAGGAGGCAAGCTGGGGAGTATTAACAAAAATATCTCAAAAAGTTCTACTTGGACTAGATGGTAAAAAGCTCTGAAAGCCAGGGAGAAATTTGTATCCATTAATTTTAAAGGGAAACTTCAACATGACATATTAAAAATAAAAGCCATATTATTAATGCTGTTGTTGTTGTTAGGGGCTGTCTACTTGATTTTGACTCATAGGGACCCTATGTGACAGAGTAGAACTGCCCCCATAGAGTTTTCTTGGCTGTAATCTATATGAAAACAGATCACCAGATCTTTTTCCCATGGAGCAGGCTGGTGCGTTCAAACTGCCAACCTTTTGGTTAGCAGCCAAGTACTTAAACATTGAGCCACTAGGGCTCTTCCTCAGGTGAATTAAATGTTAAATCAAGGGTGAGAAACAATCCTTCCACCAGTGAGTCTCACCTGGAGACCTTGTTAGAGTGCAGGCTCCTTGGCTCCTCAGAGATTCTGATTCAGCAGACTTGGGATGGGGCTTGTTGTATTTCTAACAAGAGCTTGGATGATGCTGGTCTACTGTAATACCTTGAATAGAAGTGCTCTACATTAGTGGTTCTCACACATGAACAAGCATAAGAATTACCCAGAGAACTGGTTAAAACACCTATGGCTGGGCCCCATCTCCAGAGTTTCCAATTCAGTAGATCCAGGGTGGGGCTTCTATAGAGTTCCATCAAGTGCCCACACAGTGGTAATGCTGCTGCTTTGGGGACTTGACTTTGGGAACCACTACAATGGATTTTGGCTGAAAGAACAGACTGCCAGAAAGATGTTTGCCTGTGTTTTATTGACTATGAATTGGCATTCGGCTAGATCATAACACATTGTGGATAACATTTTGAAAGATGGTAATTACAGAATACTTACTTGGATTCATGCAGAACCTGTACACAGACCAAGAGATAGTTGTTCAAACAGAACAAAGGGTTACTGCATGGCTTAAAAATCAAGAAAGGTATGTGTCCAGATTGTATTCTTTCTCTTTAGGCTGAGAAAATTGTCCAAGATGGACCATATGAAGAAGGATGTAGCATCAGGATTGGAGGAAGTATCATCAACAACCTGAGATACGCAGATGACACAACCTTGCTTACAGAAAGTGAAGAGGACTTAAAGCACTTGCTGATGAAGTTTAAAGACTATATAGGCTTCAGTACAGATTACATCTCAACATAAAAAAAATCCTCACAACTGGATAAATAAGCAACATCATGATAAATGGAGAAAAGTTTGAAGTTGTCAAGGATTTAATTTTACTTGGATCTATAATCAATGTCCATGGAAGCAGCAGCCAAGAAATCAAATGACATAATGTACTGGGGAAATCTGCTGCAAAAGACCATTTTAAAGTGTTAATAAGCAAAGATGACACTTTGAAGACTAAGATGTGCCTGACCTAAGCTATAGTACTTTCAGTCACCTCATATGCATGTGAAAGTTGGACAATGAATGAGGAAGATCGAAGAATTGATGCCTTTGAATTGTGGTACTGGTGAAGAATATTGACTATACCATGAACTTTCAGAAAAGCAATATATATATATATATATATATATATATATATATATATTTGGAAGAAGTACAGCCAGAATGCCAGAATGCTCCTCAGAAGGTTGTTAAGTTTTAATTACTTCAGACATGTTATCAAGAGAGTACAGTCCCTGGAGGACACTAGGCTTGATAAAGTAGAAGGTCAGTGAGAAAGAGGAAGACCCTCAACAAGAAAGACCCTTAACAAGATGAATTAACACAGTGGCTGCAACAATCAACTCAAATATAGCAACGATTGTGAGGCTGGTGCATGACCAGGCAGCATTTTGTTCTGTTGTACACAGGATCTCTATGAGTCAGAGCTGACTCTACGGCACCTAACAACAACAACAGTGTTTCTGTATTTATCTGTAGTTTTTAATGCTCTCCTTTACTTTACCACTGGATTTCAAGACATCTTGAAAGTCCCTAATGCCCTTGGATTCAAGAAATACATAAGTGGAACCAAACCAAAACCCACCACCATCGAATTGATTCTGACTCACTGTGACCCCCATTGGGTTTCTAAGGCCGTAAATCTTTACAGAAGTAGACTGCCTCATTTTCCTCCTGCGGAGCAGCTGGTGGGTTTGAACTGCTGACCTTCTGGTTAACAGTCCAATGCCTTACCCACTAGGTCACGGGGAATCAACATCCTCACTCTCTTCTTGGACGCACAGCTGCCCTGAAGCCAGAAACCATCTCACAATGTTTACTGAATTGATGGATTGCCTACTGTCTGTTCTACTCTTTACCTAATGGTTCTTTTATTTAACTAATGACTGTAATTGTCATTAGATGCTGATGAAACATTAAGATTTTGTTTGTGGAGCCTGGCAAAAACTTAGTTGCAGCAGGACATCAGTTGGCAAGCATTAGCTAGCCAGCAACACCCAACCCTCCAGCTGGTCTGTGCAGCAGGTGCTGGTGCTGTTAGCAATGTTGGCATAAGGAGGCAGTGGTTCTTCTGGCTATTGTGTAGGTTTTTGTGAGTTAATTCATGAATTCTTTAAGTTTCGAAATCCATTAAATGACCTTCTGTTTAGCAATCTGTATAAATGACTTGTTAGAGGAAAGCACCTTTGTTGTATCCTAATGGGTGGCAATAACTCAAGGATCTGAAGATTCTATTTAATGTCGTTGCACTTGCTATTCTGAAAGTGCCTCACTTCCTTCCTGCTTCTGCAACACCTTTACTCGTCCACATTCAAAATTGGCAAGTGTTGTGTTACATACATTTTTGCAACTTTTTTTTTTAAAAAAAGGTCCAGATCAAAATGTTACCACTTGAGTGGCCTTTCGCAAGTGTCCTTTCTCCAGTCACAGTGCTGCCTACTTCTTGGTGTCTACTTTCATTATAGAGCTAATTGCACTGTGTGCAAACTGGTCATGAGCCACATCCCCTCCCCAGAGAGCACAAACCCCAAGGACAAAAGAAGTATCTAGCTCATCTTTCTCTCTCCAGCACTTTGAGCAAAGCCTGGCAGATAGGAGGAACTTGTTAACATCTTTCATGAGAACTTCTTTGAAGAAATAATGCCCAATCTCTTGGCACTACCACCAGAGCTCCCATGTGGCTTTAGGCAAGAAGATTTAAATATATTGACCTCTGTTTCTTTATTGCAGAAATAAGAGGCCAGACTACATGTTTTAAATGTTTTTTTTTTTGTTGTTGTTGTTCAAGTTACTTAAAATTTCTATTCCTCAATATCTTTACCTGTGACATGAAGATATAAAATAGTTACAATATTTTATGGTTATTTGAGGATTAAGGGAGCCCTGCTGGCACAGTGGGAGCTCTGGTGGCATAGTGCCTAAGGCATTTGCCTGCTAACCAGAAGGCTATAATTCAAATTCACTAGACACTCCTCGGAAGGAAGGTTGAGCAATGTACTTCCATAGTGATTCTGCCTCGGAAACCCAAGGAGGGGTTGCTATGAGTCAGATCTGACTTGACGACAGTGAGTTTGGATTTTGGTTTGCTGGCATAGTGGTTAAGCACTAGCTGCCAGCCAAAAGGTCGACAGTTCAAACACACCAGTGGCTTCTCAGGTAAAAAATGTGGCAGTCTACTTCCATAAAGATTACAGTCTTGAAAACCCTATGGTGCTGTTCTACTCTGTCGTCTAGAGTTGCTAGGAGTCAGAATTGACTGAATTTTAAGGGTTTTTTTTGTTTGTTTGTGTGTGTATATGTTTTTTTTTTTTTTTATGATTAAATAACACATGTAAAACCCTTACTGCAGTGCCTGGCACATAAGAAGCACTCAATGAAACTGTTGTTGCTGCTGCTACTTCTGCTATTATTATTGTTGTGTTTGCTATTGTTATTCTTAGTTTCATCTCTGGCTTTCTACATTTCTATGTAGGTAAATTGCAATTATTACAACAAAAAAAGAGTAAATCGATAGTGGCAGATATAAAAGAGTATTTTACATGGTGTCCACTCATCAAATATTTATTGAGTTCCTAGAGGTGGAACGAGGGATATCATTACTGATGTCAGATGGATCTTGGCTGAAAGCAAAGAATACCAGAAAGATGTTTTTCTTTGTTTTATTGACTATGCAAAGGAATTTGATTATGTGGATCATAACAAATTATGGATAACATTGCAAAGAATGGTAATTCCAGAACACTTAATTGTGCTCATGAGGAACCTGTGCATAGATCAAGAGGTTGTTATTTGAACAGAACAAAAGAATACTCCATGGTTTAAAATTAGGAAGGGTGTGCATAAGGGTTTTATCTTTTCACCATACTTATTCCATCTGTATGCTGAGCAAATAATTGGAGAAGGTGAACTATTTGAAGAAGAACACAGCATGAGGATTCGT
>NW_006921735.1:1523000-1533565 GCF_000298275.1 Orycteropus afer afer
ATCTTCCCTTAGAGCATTCAGAGAGAGCAGAGCCCTGTGGACACCTTGTTTCCAGACTTCTACCCCATACAAAAAAGCTTGGTGGAGGAACGGTTAGGCATTCAGCTGTTAACCAAAAGATTGTGACTTGGACCCACCAGCTGCTATGCAGAGGAAAAGATCTGGCAATCTGCACCCATAAAAGTCGCAGCCTAGGAAACCCTACACAGCAGTTTTACCCTGTCCCGCAGGATTGCTATAAGTCACAATCAACTGTGGGAGTGACAGGGAAGGAGAGAGGACTATAACCTAGACATGACATCCAGAAAATATCGTTTGAATCCTGAGATCACATATCTCTTTGTCTTTGAACAGAAGAGTCAGACTTTTCAGCAAAATCATTTCTAAAGAGCTATACTGAAAATGTACACAATTGAAGTGCCCTTCTAGGTGCTAGGATACAATAAGAATTAAGGCACTGAAGATACAATGAAGGAGCTTACAATGTACTTAAAACCTACCCACTGCCATTGAGTTGATTCTGACTCATAACCACCCCCACTGGGTTTCTAAGGCAGTAAATCTTCATGGAAGTAGATTGCCTAGTCTTCCTTCTGTGGACTGACTGGTGGGTTTGAACTGCCAACCTTCTGGTTAGTCATCAAATGCCTTAGGCACTGTACCACCAGAGCTCCTTACAGTGTACTTAGTGATTGGGGAGGCAGCTAGTGACTTCAAACCAAAACCCAATGCTATCAAGTTTAATTCCAACTCCTGGTGATCCAATAAGACAGAGTAGAACTAAATACCTCATAGATTTTCCAAAGCTGTCATATGCATGGAAGCAGATTGCTGCAGCTTTCGCTCATGGAGTAGCTGGGGGGTTTGAACTGCCAACCTTTTGGTGAGCAGCTGAACATCGAACCACAGTGATTTTAAATATACAGTCAACTATGAGGTGTTTTTTTTGTGTGTGTATGTGTGTGTGTGTGTGGTCCTTTCTAGAATAAAGAGTGTGAAAAGTAAATGAGTAAGTCTGAGATGAGAGAACAATTGAATAAGTAGCTGTGAGAAAATCTTCCACCTCCTGATCCTCAGATTTGATGCAAATGGACATGTTCCCCCTCACTTGTTTAAGGAAGGAGAAGGCTACTTGAAGTTGAAGTGACTATCGTGTTCGTTTTAGCTACTGTGTGGCATATTATAAATTGTGTATCTATTATTATCACAACTCTAAGAGATAAGAGGCAGTGTTTCTCTCAGTTTACAAATAAGAATGGTAGGGACTCAGAGAGGTTAGGAGAGTTGACTTAGGTTACCCAGGTAGTAAGTGATAGAGCCAAAGTTTGAATCTAATATTGTGTGACTTTGAAAATGGATGCTTTCATCACCTAACCCTTTTTAATCAGTTGCTAATATACAATCAGTGTTTGCCCAGAATTATCACCAATCCAAAAATATGAGGGAGAGTCCATTTATATCCAAGAGGAAACTCTTTGGAAAAAGCAAGTGAATGGCATAGGAATGCAAATCAAGCTCCATTTTCACTCAATCAAGGAGTTCACAGATTTGTTCTAGAATTAGAACAAATGTCCAAGAAAAGAGCTGTCTGGGGGAAGCAGCTGGAACAGTAGAGCTACTCTTTCTTGTGAGCCACATCGTGTGTTGACCGAATGGCCAGAGTCCTCAGCCCTGGACATGGAAGGAAACCCAATGCATTTTAAAGCTTTTTCTTTAGATTTGGGCACAACATAAAGACTCATCATTTTAGTAAATAATTGACATGAAAATCTGTAAACTTCAAGTTGAGAGTCTGCCAAATGTGTCAACAGAGTAAGTCACTGAGTAAAAAGACTGCTAAAAAATTGTTGGGGGATCAACGGGGTTATTTTTGAATTTAGAGCCTGTGTGCTGTTTCCTCTAGAATCTCCTTGAATTGCATCTCCATGCCACCCACCTGCTTGGTCCAAAGAGTTTCCTTTTGCACATTTTTGATTGTTTGTTGTTTTGGGAAGCTGGTTTTAAAAGGAAGTGGCGAAATCACCCATTTTCAAAGAATCTGCAAGCATGAGAAAGCTGAATATAAAAAATTGTGAGAACCTTCAAAAAGGGGTATAGGCAAGGGAGATGTAAGAGGCAAATAAGACAGTTTAGAAGCTGTGGTTCAGATGTTTTTAATGTTTCAGAACATATTTCAGATCAACAAACATGTTACTGTCATCATATTTACAGAAAAAATGGAAAATGAGAGGAAATTTAGGGAAAAATTAAGATTTTAGAGCCATCTGAGGGGAGTTTGGGGAAAGAGGAAAAGCAACATCTTATTGAGACATAATGTATGCCCTTTTCATCTTTAAAATCTACACTCTTCTAAAATGTGTTAACCACAGCAAAATAATTAACTCCATGAGTCTAGCATCCCTGATTCTGTGCCTCTCACCTCTTTAATGAAGCATACCCACATGTGGTGCCAAGAAAAGGGAAAAAAAAAAAGGTAGAGGGGAGATCCTCATGCACTTAAAACACTGAAAGATTCCAAAAAAGCCTGCATTTCCACATTAATTGCCTACCACAGCAAAAACCATGAGCGTTTCTAGATAGGCGAGGCCTAACACTGAGTGTATCAGCATTTTGATGTAACTCTTTTTTGTTAAATGGCAGTTGTTGTAAAATGTATTATATGAATTACTGGGACTGGGGACATCAGTCTTGATGGAGATCAGGGTCATAGCCCTCAAAGACAATGTTCTACCTCATACTTTGGTGAGTAGCAACTGGGAGCTTGCAAGCAGCCATCTAAAGTGCAACTATTAGCCTCTCCCCATCTTGTGTAAGGGAGTGAAGAAAATAAAAGACACATGGAAACAATTCATCAAAGGACTAATGGACTATATGAACCCCAGCCTCCATGATTCTGAGACCAGAAGAACTAGATGGTGCCTGGTTACTACTGCCAACTGCTCTGAAAGGGACCACAATAGGAGGTCCAGGATAGAGTCAGAAAAAAACATGGAGCAAAACTCAAAGCAATAAAAAGTCCAGGTAACTAGTCTGGTAGAGACTAGTGGAACCCCAACACTATGCGCCTCTGATACCCTTCAAGCTGGAAACCAAACTCATTCTCGTGTCTCAGTTTTCAGCCAAACAACAGACAGGTCTATAAGGTGAACAATATCACCAGGGAGGTACTCACTCCTTAGAATAATCGACCATTCAAGATCAAAAAGGCAGAAGTTGCCCAGAGATAAAGCTCAAAAGGCAGGAAGGGACAGGAAAGAAGGAGGAAGGAAAACAGTAAACACAGGGAGGACATGGGAAGAATGTTGTTATATTGTGAGAATTGCAATCAGTGTCAGGAATCAAAATGTGTATGAATTGTGGAATGGAAAACCAACTTGCTCTATAAACTTTCATATAAATCACAATAAGATGGTTTAAAAAATGTATTATATAGGGATCTAATTTCTTAAACAGAACATACAGGTCTGTACTAAAACACTCTTTCATGATTTTGGATTAGTTTATGAAGAGGTGTATAGACAATACTGAAGTGCTATCATGAGGAGTGAACGGGGCATTGGAAAAACAAGCAACTGGCCCAGAAGTGCTTCCAGAACTACCTTCCAAGAAGATAGAATGGAACAAGGGTAGATTAACTTCTTTCAGAAATGCTTTTTTAAAAAAATCTTCAATTTTCTTACACATAACTTCTTTATGCTCTTCAGCCCATTGGATGATAAAGTGGAAAGTAGAAGTATCTCTCAGCATTGTTGAGAAGTGATTGAAAGTTTCTCTGTCTGGGTGACTTTGCAAAATCTTAAAGTGTTTCATCCTTGATATCAAACGACATTTCTGTTAACACAATACCATGGCTTTTTTTCCTTTCAAACATTATATAATATTTGATTTGGTACAGAAATCATCCATCCATCCATTTGACATATTTTGTTGTTGTGTACCATCAGGGTTCCAACTCACAGTGGCTCTATAGGGCAGGGCAGAACTGTCTCATAGGGTTTCCTAGACTGAAATCTTTATGAGAGCATATCACCAGGCCTTTTCTCCTTCAGAGTGGCTGGTGGGTATGAACTGTCAACCTTTCGGTTAGCATGAGAGCACTTAACCTTTGCACTCCCAGGGCTCGTCTCAATACTTACTGAGTACCTTTTTTTCGTTCTAACTACTGAATGTACATTAATGGATGCGGCAGATAGTCTATCCTCACAAAACTTATAGTATAGCAGGAATTACAATTTAGTGGGTTCTTGTCTTGCCCCAGAGATATCCTTCCCCCTCATTCCTTCCTCTTAGTGTACATAACTAAACAAACTGGCATGTGCAATGCTGTTAAATCTAATCATCCTAAAAGCATCACTCTCTTCTTATCACACTGTATCAAAAACATTCAATGGGGAGCTGGTCCAAGATGGTGGTGTGGTCACATACCTCATTAAAAAACAAACAAACAAAAAACAGCCAATTGCCATGATTGCAACTCACAGCAACCCTATGGGACAGAGTAGAACTGCCCCATAGGGTTTCCAAAGCTGTTAATTACTTATAGAAGCAGCCTGCCTGATCTTTCTCCCATGGACTGATTGGTGGGTTTGAACGACTGACCTTTGAGTTAGCAGCTAAAGAGCTACCAGAGCTCCTCATATGCCTCATTATGTCCCCCTTACAATGAAGACACAAGAAAACAGGTGGATCAGATATAGACAACAACTATGGAACCTTGAGCATCAAATGGAAGGCTGAATAACCATACGAAGTGATAAGTGGAAGAAGAGACTATATTGAAAACAGAGGACAAAGAGAATTACGGAGTGTTGGCACCCCACCACGTGGACTTGCCCAGTGTGACCATATTGAGACAAAGCAACCGGTGCTCCCAGATGAAGCTTCCATCATCTGGTGCTGAGCAGTAGGAACACCCCGGCACCCACATCCAGAACCAGGAAGGAGTGTCCCCAGCCCAGTGAAAGTTAAATGCACTCACCACACTCACTGTGCAACCCCCCAAGATCTTCTTGCTGAAGGCCCTCAAACCTATGCTTCCCTCTCACTTCCCTCATATACCCCCTCCAATGTGCCTGAGAACCTGCAGCACCCACCACTGTACTGCTCCCTTGCCACAGGGGATGGCAGTGCTGAATTCTCTTCCAGGCCAACCCTACTGGAGGCTGATGGGTGGTGCCCCCTCTTCTGCCTAGCTATCTACTCCTGGGACCCACATACAGGTTGTTGGGGGACTGGAACTCTTACACATTGCTGGTGGGATTGTAAAATGGTACAATGTAAAATGCATAATGGTTATTGTAGAAAACAGTATGGAACTTCCTTAAAAAGCTAGAAATAGAATACCTCATAGCATAACAACCCCAATCCTAGGTATATTACATATAGTCTTTGCATGGGAGCTCAAGTCATTTTATTTCCTTTCACCGTTGAGGCACATATGGGCAGGGCTGAAGAAGAGGTTTGTGATTCTGGTGTAACCCAGCTGAGTGAGACATTGTTGTTGTTAGGTGTCATTGAGTTGGTTCAGACTCACAGTGAAACTAGATACAAAAGGACGAAATACTGTCTGATCCTGTGCCATCCTCACAATCATTTCTATGTTTGAGTCCATTGTTATAGCCACTGTGGCAGTCCATCTGAGGGTCTGACCCTTTACTTTACCAAGCATGATGCTCTTCTCCAGGAACTGGTCCCACCTGATAACATGTCCAAAGTATGTAAAACAGAGGCTCACCATCCTACCTTTCAAGGAGCATTCTGGCTGTACTTCTCCCAAGACATTGATACATTGGTACATTGAATATTCTTTGCCAACACAATTTGAATATATTGATTCTACTTCAGTCTTCCTTATCCATTGCCTAGCTTTTGCATGCATATGAAGTGATTGAAAATACCATGGTTTGGGTCAGGTGCACCTTAGTCCTCAAGGTGATATCTTTGTATTTTTATATTTTAAGGAGGTCTTTTTCAGTATATTTGCCCAGTGTAATACATCGTTTGATTTCTTGACTGCTGCTTCCATGGGCATTGATTGTGGATCCAAATAAAATGAAATCCTTGATAACTTCAATATTTTCTCCATTTATCATGATGTTGCTTATTGGTCCAGTGGTGAATGAACCATATTAGTCTTTAAATCTATAAACTCTGTTCACAATCCAACTTCAAGTCACACCCTACTCCTTCTAGAAAGTCTTTCTCGCCTTTTACTATTCATCATAATCACTTCATTCTTTGAACTACTGTAACACTTTCTGTCACATTTAATTTGGCCTACAATGCTCCAATGCTATGCAATGTTATATATTTCATGGGCATAAATCCTATTTCTTCAAGGAGAAGGCAAACTCCATAGAATAACTCCATATTATTATCCTGGACTTTTTCTGAACTTCTCAAACATACTTAGCTCTGCTTTAAGTGTATTTTTAGCATTCATTGCATGCTTAATTTTATTTTAATGGTATGGGTCTCCTAGGGACTTTGCAAATTTTATTTAACATTTTAAGTCTCCCTAGTAATAACTTCATAATACTACCTTAAGGTCCAAATGAATGAATAAAACCCTCAGAGTAACTCATTTTACCCAAAGGAGGTTTGCCTCTCTTTACAAGATCCTCCTTCTTATGTTTCACCTTGAAAATTATTAACTTAAATGTAGGTAAAATAATTATGAAATTGTATTAACTTTGTTTTGGAAGACATAATAAATTATTCTTTCATTGTGGTGCAATTTTTTTTCTTATATGAATAAATATTATTTCAAATATTATATAGGTTTTCTTTTGATGAACATGTACGTGTATCATGATTGTATTTAAGCAACATGAACACACATCAAATTGTTCTATTTGAACCATTGACCTTTTGAGTTTAACCACTGCTCCCACAGGGCTCCTACAAATAGAAACATTAAATACTTTTTCCAGATTCACCAGATTACCATGCACCACATCACAATCCATATTCTAAAATGAAACATCTGAAAATTCAATCACATTGAACTGTAGAAGTTCATTTTTCTTTCCTTTTTTTTTTCTTTTTGGTGTGTGTGTGTCTGTCGTTGAATAACTTATTTTAGTTTGTTGAGTATCAATTACCATCTGACACATGGGGCCAATCTGACTTACATCTTAACCTGTGAGGGTTTTGAAAAATGATAGATGTTAAGGGCCTAATATAATTTCTGAAACTTAGTGGCTTTTTGTAAATGTTGATTTTCCCTATTAACCCACCTCAATGGTGAGCAAAGAAAGGACGTACTTGTGATTCAAACAGTTCCAATGGATAAGCCTGTAAGATCTTCCAGAAGATCATGGTTATTGTTCATTGAGTCTGCTCCCTTGCTGAATATTAAAGCCAGTATCAGTCTTTTTGGCAAATCAACAAAATATTGGTGTCTTAATTAAGAGCTGCAATTACAACTTGTTTTCTTCTACATCTTGTTTTAGAGTGATTCAACCTACTTGTCCCCAAAGAGTATTTGGTTGAACATCATGCTGGGCCAGACCAATTTCACACTTAGGAGAAAATCACCCAACCCTCTCATCCTATTGGTTTATTAGCCCATACAAAGACTGGGTTGTATAAGGACTGAGTTGTCAATGGGGAACTTGTCTAGAGGTGGTGAACATGGATAGATGTCAATGAGTAAACAAGAGATGCCTTTTAAACAGGGTTGCATGAAACCCAGACCTACATGTTTATCTCATTATATCTTGAGGTTACAGAGCTTACACCAAGGGTCACCTTCTTTCCCCAACCAAGACTTATCACACATGGTGTGACACATGAATGAACAATGAAGCATAATATGTGATATTGGCATTGTCCTACAAATTTCAGAACATACCATTGGCCTCAGTATTGTATTTCTTTTCTCCTTATTTCGTAGCCACTGTGTGAAAAATTGCCTATCTCTCCAAAGAAATGTACTTGATAAACAAAATTTGTAAAGTAATAAAGAGGCACTTTACATTATAGGATATATATTTTATAATAATAATACTGAAACAGTAATATTGACAGCTAACACTTAGTAAGGAGCCCTGCTGTCCCAGTTGTGAAAGCACTCAGCTGCTAAGTGAAACCCATTAGCCACTCCATGGGGAAAAGATGTGGCAATATGCATCTGTGAAGACTCCAACCTTTGAAATCCTGTGGGGAAGTTCTACTCTGTCCTATAGGGTCTCCATGAGTTGGAATCAACTTGACGGCAATACGTTTTTTAATAGAACACTTAGTAATCAGCTATTGAATCAGGAACTGAATTTAGAGCTTCACATAGATTACCTGACTTAATCTTTACAAGAACTCTATCAGGTGGACACTATTCTTATGCTCGCTTCACAGGTAAGGATATTGAGCTTTCTAGTAAGTAGTTAAGGGAACATACTTAAAATGACTCAGCTAGTATGTGATACAGTTGGGATTTTAATTGAGTTAGACTAGGCTTAGAAATAAAATTTCTCACCATTATTTATACATTATGTCACACACACACACACACACACACACACATCATAATTTTTAACATTTGATTATGATTTGAGTGAAAGTTTCCAGAGAAAATTGTTTTTCCATTCAACAATTCATATATATTTTGTTTTGTAAGAGTGATTATTGTGTGCATATATAAGTACTGAAGGAGTCCTGGTGGTGCAGTTGTTAAAGCATTTGGCTGCTAACCGAAAGGTCGGCAGTTTGAACCTACCAGCTGTTTCACAGGAGAAAGATGAGGCAGTTTGATTCCATAAATATTTACAGCCTTGGAAATCCTATGGGGTAGTTCTCCTCTGTCCTACAAGGTTGCCATGAATCAGAATCAACTCGATGGCAGTGGGTATATAGGTATTTGAAGTACTGGCATGAGGACAGACATATAGATCAATGGACTAGAATTCATAATCCAGAGATTAAATCTCATAGCCTCATATTATGGCCAAATGAATTTTGACAAGGGTGTCAATATAATGAATTCAATAAAGAATTATCTTTCCAATAAATGATGAGTGCTAGGACAACTAGACATCAGCAGAATGAAGTTGGACCACTTACTCATAGCATACACACACACACACACACACACAAAAGATTCAAAATGGACTGCAGAACTTAATAAAAGAACTGAAACAATAAAATGCTTACAAGAAAATATAGGAGGAAATCTCTGTGAACTTGGGCTTGGTTAAACTTTTTTATATATAATATCAAAAGGAGAAAAAACAAAAGAATAAAACAATAAACTGAACATTAAAATTAAAAATGTTTTTCCACTAAGACAGTGAAAAAATAACCCACAGAATAGGAGAAAATATTTGAAAATCATGTATCTGATATAGGACTTAGAGTACATAAAGATATTGCTTAATTCAATATTAAAAATACAATAATTCAATTACCAAAATGAATAAAGAATCTACACAGACATTACGCCAAAGAAAATACAAAATGGCAAATAAGCATGTGAAAAGATGCTCAACATAAGTAGCCATCATGGACATGTAAATAAAAACCACAATAAGATACCACTTCACCCACTAGGATGACTATCATGAAAACAAAAAAGGCAGTTCCTTAATAAGTTAAATATAGAGTTACTATACCCATTGGAAACTCTGGTGGCGTAGTGCCTAAAGCTTTTGACTGCTAACCAGAAGGCTGGTGGTTCAAACCCACCAGTCGCTTCTCAGAAGGAAGATGGGGCAATCTACTTCCATAGTGATATCGCCTTGGAAACCCAAGGAGGGGTCTCTGGAGTTGATTTTGACTCATAGCAACCCTATAGGACATATTAGAATTGCCACATAGACTTCCTGGACGGTAATCTTCATAGAAGAAGATTGCCACATCTTTTACCCGTGGGGCAAACTGTGAGTTCAAATTGCTGACCTTTCAGTTAGCAGTCAAACACCTAACCATTGTGCCACCAGGGATCCTTAAGAGTTGCTATACCAAAAGTCCAGTGCAGTGGCATTGATTCTAACTCATAATGACCCTCACTAGGATTTCAAGGCTGTAAATCTTTACAGAAGCAGATTGCTTTATCTTTCTCCCATGGAGCAGCCAGTGGGTTTGAACCACTGACTTTTGGGTTAGCAGCCTAATGCCTTAACCACAGAGTCACCAGAGCTCCTAAAGAGTTACTATGTAGACAGCAATTATATTCCTAGGTAAATGAAAACATATGTCCACATAAAAACTTGTACATAAATTTTTATAGCAGTACTATTCAAAAAAGACAAAAGGTAGAAAACACTCAAATGTCCATCAACTGATGAATGGATAAACAAATTGTGGCATCGCTCTATAATAGAATATTATTTAATCATAAAAAATGAATGATATACTGATAAACAGTACACCACAGATGAATCCTGAAAACATCACACTAAGTGAAATAAGCCAGTCAAAAAAGCCACACATTTTGTGGTTCCATTTATATAAAATATCTAGAATAGGCAAATTTACATAGACAGAAAGCAGATTGATGGTTGCCGAAGGATAGTGAGGTGGGGTGTTGGGGGAAATGGAGAATGACCACTAATGGATACAGACAAAAG
>NW_006921735.1:1533825-1534692 GCF_000298275.1 Orycteropus afer afer
TATCTGTCTGTCTATCTATCTATCTATATCCATATATATAGATATATATACACACACACACACACACACACACACATAAAACATAATACAAAATATTTGCTCCAAAGTTAACCAATTGAATCGACCCAGTTAGCACAAAGGGTAATGTTTATGTTGTATTTTAAAAATACAAACTCTTATCTCACTTTGATTGGCTCCAACAAAGTGGTTATTTAAAATCAGCCAAAGTCTCAAAGGTGTTTTGCTTAAAATGGCAAATTTGTGTGCACAACAAATTGGAGTAAATCAATAATTCTCGTTCCTTGTGTGCATATTCTATGACCTGGCAATTGGACTGGGAAATTCTTGAGAAATTCTTACACATACACCAGAAAATATGAACAAGAATGTCCATGTAGCTTGATTTGTGATTTAAAAAGACACTCTGAAACAACACAAATATTGATCAACAGTGAAGTGCGTAGATTATATTACATTCACGAAATGGGATACGCATCATTCAACCAGTGCTTCTAACTGGTTCAGCAGGGTTGTCATGGTTGACAAAACAATATTGGAATGGACTTGAGTTTTTAAAATGTGAGTGAGCCAGAATGCTAAATGGAATATGAAAAATAATAGCTCAAAGAAGCTTAATCTCCCCCTTAGAAAAAAAGGACAGTGTGCACATTGCATAGCAACAAATTCGCTTTACCAGCTCTGTCAAAAACAGTGGTGGCCAGATGATAGATGGTGGCTAACCAGGCCTTTCTGAAGGTATGTCACTCTTCACTCTCCTGGTAATGATCCAATGTCATGCATCAGGCTCCTGAAAGGGCTGACTACACCTCTTCCAAATCTCTCATTCCAGGGCTTTACTACTCCCTA
>NW_006921735.1:1534792-1543758 GCF_000298275.1 Orycteropus afer afer
TATATATTATACACACACACACACACACACATACACACATATATATATATACACACATACATATTTGTTGTTGTTGTTGTTATGTGCCTGGTTAGTGTTTCAGATCACCTAAATTTAAAAAATTTGAGTCTGCTTTGTTTCACATTGTGGGCTATGATCAAACAGGTTTAGACCTGTTTGAAACTCTGCAATCAACATCAATCATCAATAGACAAAGCATTAATTATGTTGAGAGAAAAAAAAATGTCACAGAAGACTATAAACAGTGTGATTCCATTAATATACAGTTCAAATCCAGATCAAAAATAAAAAAGTATTGTTTAAAGATACATATGTAGGCAGTAAAAATAAAAAGAAAATACAACAATAACTTACTCAGAGTGCAAGAGAATGGTTACTTTTGTCTGGAAGAGAATGGCCATGATCAGAGAGGCAGTACACAGGGAGCTTCCAAGGCACTGATGATGTTCTTTTTCTTTTGATAACCCATAAGGTTGGAACAAACATGTTTATATTCCTCTTTAAACTTAAACAATATTGTAGCCATTAGCCACATGTGTCTAGAACATGAAATATGGCTAGTAAGAATTGAAATGTGATGTCAATATTAAATGCACATGGATTTCTGAGACCTAGCTTCAGAAACCCAAGGAGAGGTCGCTATGAATCAGGTCCGACTCGACGGCACATAACAACAACAAACAACAGTACATAAAATTTCTGAATATAAAGCTATACATATAGAGACCTAGTACATAAAAAGTAATGTTAAATTTCTAATGAATAATTCTCATACTGATTACATGTTTAAATCATCATATGGTATATACTAACTCTACTCAAAACTCACTGCTGTCAAGTTGGATCTGACTCATAGCGGCCCCTCCTTGGGTTTCCGAGGCAGTATCCAAGGAGTGGCTGGTGAATTTGAACTGACAGCCTTCTGGTCAGCTGTCAAAATGCCTTAGGCATTATACCACCAGATCTCCCATTGTACTAGGTGGTTGTTGTTGTTGTTAGGTGCCATCGAGTTGACTCGACTCACAGCGACCCTTCCTTGGGTTTCTGAGGCAGTATCACTACGGAAGTAGATTGTCTCATCTTCCTTCCAAGGAGTGGCTGGTGAGTTTGAACTGTCAACCTTCTGGTCAGCAAAATATCTGTGTGTGTACAAGTATGTATGTCTATGTGTATGTGTGTGCGTGATTAAATCAATTGTCTTTGGATCATTGAGTTATTTAATGTATACCAACTACTTCTGAACAACAACTTATTTAGAAGATCTCCATAATTTAATGCATTACATTGGCATACTGGTTTGTATTGTATTTGGAAAGTAAAACATAAAACTACTTCAAATTGTGTACTTAATAGTGAAAACTAAAATAATATACTCTAAAACTCCAGGGCAAGAGTCTGGCTTCTTTCAAAAGGCATTTGTATGATTAGTTGATACACTGAATTCTCAAGCAGTTACTGAAAAAAAAACTAAAATTCAGTAAAATCCTAATGCAGCCCACATGGATGAGTATACGAAATGTGCATGCAGCAACTACAATATTTAAATATTTTTTAAAAAAACTAATTCAACATCTTGGGAAGCTACAGAATGCCAATATTAAGAAGTACTTCTCATATGTGGAGCTTGATCTGACCATACAATTTTCCAAGCAGAAAGATTATCTAATTTAGATTTAATACAAATACTTCATCTGTATAAATGAGGTGTGAATTTCTAACAGCTTCTCTCTTTACTAAATTCTGCAAAGTGCAGAAAGTCATGTATAAGTCATATAGAATTTTTAAGAGGAAAGAGAAGTAAATAATTATAAGGATTATAAATTTCAAATACACTTTCATAAGCTGACACTAAGCTAGAAACATACATACAAACACATTCACATGCACTATAAACCTACATGTATATATAGGAGCTCTGGTAGCATAGTGGCTAAAGCACTTGACTGCTCACCAGAAGGCTGGAGGTTCAAACCCACCAGCCACTCCTCGGAAGGAAGGTTGGGCAATCCTACTTCCGTAGTGATACTGCCTCAGAAACCCAAGGAGGGGTCACTATGAGTCAGGGCCGATTCGACGGCACATAACAACAACAACAACAACATGTATATATGTGCAAGTATATATATGTAATTAATTCAATAGATAGATAGGAGCTCTGGAAGCTCTGGTGGCATAGCGGGTAAGGCATTTGGCTGGTAACCAGAAGATCAGTGGTTCAAACCCACCAGTCGCTCCGTGAGAAGAAGATGAGGTAATTTACTTCCCCGTACATATTTACAGCCTTGAAAACCCAATGGGGGTCACTACGAGTTGGAATCAATGGCAATGGGTTTTATACATATATATATATATACACATACACACACACACACATAATTTTTTCCTCTCTGTATTCAATAAAAAAGATGTTCAGAATTTGATAAGATTCAATGGGAAGGAATTTCAATTTCTGACAAAAGATTTTGATCAGTTCACAAAACGGAGGACTCATAGGGTATACACTGAATAGGCTATAAAAACCAAAACAAACTCGTTGCCATTGACTCAATTTGTACTCATATCAACTGTATAGGACAGGGTAGAAGTGCCTCATAGGGTTTCCAAGGCTGTAAATCTTTACTGAAGCAGACTGCCTCATATTTCTCCTGCAGAGTGGTTGGAAGCATCAAATAGCCAACTTTTTAGTTAGCAGTCAGAGCTCTATACACAAAGGGAAACTGTGATATATTGCCAAAATGAATTTGGTCTTGGAGTCAAAGAGAACTTGGCTTGAATCAGGGCTTTAAAATGGTTTGTTCTGGTTTGCCCCTTTGCTGAGGATTTGCATTTCAACTTCACGGCATTGAGTTGTTGTTGTTTTTAAATGTTTAACTAGTGCAGTGGTTTTCACAAACTTTTTTAGTTGCAAAATTCTTTTATTTCTCCAAAAAATGTAATAGGGAATCCCAATACTAAAATTTAATCAGAAATGATTTGGTAGAACTAGATTGAGAGCCTGCAATGGTAAAATAAAAATAAACCAACAACAACCTACAATAAAGCAACAAAGAACAAGTGTAAGTAAGGACACTTGAAGCCTGTCTCTGGGTCAAGAGAACCATTAACAACAGAAATCTTGCATTTGAATTCAATGATATCATATAAAGCAATTGGAAATATTTCTAATTACAAAAATGTTACATTTTTTAAAAGTAGTTGCAGCATTTGAAGACCTAAATTCCAATTTTCAAGATCTGCAGTGTCCAATACCAATACAGTAACCATTAGCCACATGCAGTTCATGTAATTTAAATGTTAATAAATTACTACTAAATAATATTTAAAAAAAAAAAAAAGGTTTCTTAGTCTATAGCGTCACCATGAGTCAGAATCAACTCCTTTGCAGGGGTTTGGTTTCGGTTAGTTGCTCTGGCCACATTACAATTGTGCAATAGCAATATATGGCTAGTGGCTATTGTATTGGACAGCACAAAGAGAGAACATTTCAGTCATCACAGAAAGTTCTATTGGAAACCTCTGATTTAGAACACTCCATTATGTGAAAATTATATGCCCGATATTAGGTGGGTGGTACATTACTATAAGCAACAACAAAATACTACAGGGTTTGGAAACATTTTTCCTCTCTTTAGCAGTGCAGTTAATGAAACAATTTAAATTGAATCCCCTGGAGACATTTATTTTCTAAAGTTTTCCTCTTAAATTGTTCACAATAAGATTTTTACATGAGAAGTGTGCTAGATTAGAAAAAGCCACTGTCTGAGTTATCTCCTGCATGACCTTGAGAAAACCCAAGCAGAAGCAGTCTCCTTGAGTTCCAGGCCATCTAGACAGCACAGAGAAAATGACAGGATCGAGTGAGAAAGTGAATTTAAAAACCCTTTGTACATTCTGCAACCCTAAACAAATGCTAGTTATCATTATAATCATTTCTATCTTTTCACTTGGATGAATGTGAATGAAGTGTACAATTTCTGTAGAGATAGTTGAGCTACTCTGAAGGAAGATATCATAGTTAAAATATTTGAGACAAAACATATTTGTGGCCAAAGATTCCAAGGCTATTTATTGGATAAAAATAGTATTCTGGATAAACACACTTATTTAGAAGGAAATTATTAAATAATCTCTAGTTTATAATCCAGGAGCTCTGGTAGCACAGTGCCCAAGGCACTTGACTGCTAATGAGAAGGCTGGCAGTTCAAATCCACCAGCCACTCCTCAGAAGGACGATGGGGCAATCTACTTCTGAAGTGATACTGCCTCGGAAACCCAAGGAGGGGTCGCTATGAGTCGGGTCTGACTTGATGGCACATAACAACAACAACAACAGTTTATAATCCAGCTACAAAATATTTTGTTGTTAGATCTCCTTTTCATCAATGGAAAGACTTTTATGTTGACTTTAGCACTGGTGATAATAAGCTCAGAGCTGCCACTTAAAAGCATATTAAAACTTCAGAAAGTTTTACAACATGCTAATTTAATGCTTTATTAGCTTACTTCATTTAGGTTACCAAGAACTCAAATGATCTTTGTGACGTGTTCATCTAATCTCTTTCCACAATGGGACTTAATTTCTGCCTGGAAGGCAAACTTAGACTTTTAAATGTGGAAATTAAATGAAACAAATAAAATGGTATATATCAGTGGTACTAAACCATGAAGCCAAAAAACAAGATATATAGGATTGAAAATTACTGTAATTTAGTTGCCCAAGATTTGAAGATTCTTCCAAAACATACAATAATATCCATTATGCATTGTCTTAAAATTGAACAGAGAATTAGAGTATCTTTCTCCTAAAGAAGTTTCCCTCCCCTTCTTTTTCCACTGTTAAATAATGTATGTTCTGGTTACCTAGTGCCTCTCTGACAAGAATATACCAGAAATGGGATGGCCTTAACAAGAGTCTATTCTCTTATAATTTGGAGGCTTTAAGTTCGAGTTCAAAGTGCCAGGCTCTAGGGCCTGGATGAAAGCCCCTCAACCTTGGGGTCCAGCTCTGCCTTCTGCTTCCAGCCCACTGAAGCTAGAGACTTTTCTTCACTCAGACAGCTGCTGGCTGCTGACGCTGACGAGCCCAAGGTTGACAAGTAAAAAGGCACAGTCCTGATGTTACCAAACCACATGGCAGGCCATTCATTCAAGTCTGTTGAAAGTCCCAAGGTCGGAAGAGTGTGGCAGGCTGCTGTACAACCACATGCAGGGTTCAAGCATGCCATAAGCTAGAGACTAGTCCCAAAGCTGCTGCTTATATATGGGAAGAAGACCACATCACTAAAGTAGCCACTCAGCTGCTTGTGGTAGATCCCACCATGAAGTTGATTGCCAGTCTCATCATGAGGAATAACTACCACCACTTGCCCAACCACTCAACCAGGCACAGACAAGTTGACACACAAATGTAACCACCACGATGTATGTATTTCTTTTTGGAGCATACAGAAAAGATACCTAGTATCGTGAGAGAAGATAGGTTGAAATAAGCCTGCCACAAAAAAAGAGGTAGAACTAAGAGATGTGGATCAAGATCCCTGATTGAACTTCATCCAAACTTCACCTTTAAAATGAAGGAGCCAGTAATCCCCTTTGTTTGTTAGTTTGAGTCTTGCTTTCTGTTATGGGCAACTGTTAGTACCTTCATTGTCACAACTGCCCTCTCTATGGTGCTGTGATGTACAATAAAGCAGTACACAGTAGAAAACCAAAATATCAAACGCACTGCTGTAGAGTCAATTCTGACTCATGGCACCCCAAAGTAGAACTATCCTATAGGGTTTCCAATACTATAAATCTTTTTTTTTTTTTCCCTTTGAACATTTTATTGTGGTTTTGGAGGAAGTTTACATGTACAGAGGAAATTAGTTGGCCATTCAACAATTTACACAAATTGTGTGTGTGTGTGTGTGTGTGTGGTATTAGTTGCAGTTCTCTCAATGTAACAGCACTCTTCCACTTCCTCCCTGGGTTCCCGTTTTCCTTTTGTCCTTCTTCCCTGCCCTTTCTTGCCTTCTGAACTTTGTTATGTTGTAAATGCTACCCTTTTGGATTCATGTGGTTGCTTATTCTGAGGAGTACATTTCTCACAGGTGTTACTGTTCACTTTATAGGCCTGTCTGTTGGTGATCCCAAGGGTGAGTGCAGTTCCAGGTTTGAAGGGTATCTAAGGGCCATAGTCTTTACCGAAGCAGATTGCCACACCTCACTCCTCCAGTTCAGCTAGTGGTTTTGAACCTATCATCTTTCAGTTAGCAGTCCAGTGCTTTAATTACTGTACCACCAGGGCTCCTGGAAACAAACTGAATACAGTGTAGACTCTGCAACTCGAAGCTCTGCCTGGGTTCAAATTTCAGCTCTGCCACTTCCCACATTTTCGACAATTTAAGTCATTTAATTTCTCTAAAAGGAGTCCTGGTGGTGAATGTTTAAGCACCAGGCTGCTAATGGAAAGGTTGGAGGTTCAAACCCAGAGGCTCCATGGGGGAAAGACCTATAGATCTGCTTCTGTAAAGATTACTGGCTAGGAATCCCTATGGGCAGTTCTACTCTGTCACATGGAGTCACTATGAGTCAAAACAGACTTGACAGCACACACAACAACAACACTCTCTCTATAATGATGCCTACCCAGCTGGCTTGTTGTGAGAATTAAAGGACAATTACGCTGACATAAAACAATCACACAATAAAGCACTATTTTGATTAGAATGCATTGTGTCATTTCATTAAAATCTAATTGTGCTGCAAGTTATCATCATCCTCGATTTATGGATGAGGCAACTAATGTTTAGGTTGAGTGATTTCCTCATGGACCATCAGCTAGGAAATAATGGTGCCAGGTTTCAGGCCAACCTCTTCGATTCTCTGTTCCCTCCATTTTCCCTCCCTTGAAATGTGAGATTCACTTGGCCAGCAGTATTTGACTGACCACTGCTGACTCCCCAGCACATCCAAGATTCTCTCATCCCTCGTCTATCACCACCATCTTCAGAGTGAATAGTTGCCCTTACAGACTCCAGTCTGGTAAAGGAGACAAACACATAAGAAAAGTACTCCAAAACTCTACCCTTAATTCTGTAACAAAGGTGTGATGGGGAAGGAATGAATAAGTTTGTCTGGAAGCAAGGATATGGCTCATGCTTTGACTGGAAGAGGAGGTATAGATCACACAACAAATAGCAGTTACCTAAGAGCTGGTGGGGAAAGGGTGTGGGTGGGTGTTTGCATTTCTCAAAGGCCATGTTGCTTTCCCCACATCCCATGATTGTGACCTGCATTGTCTCTGTGTGCTTTTTGTTTTGTTTTGTTTAATTGTGATTTGAATGAAAGCTTACAAAGCAAATTCACTTTCCATACAGCAGCTCACATACACTTTGTCTCATGACATTGACTACAATTTCCCACAATACAACAGCTTCTCTCCCACTTCCTCCCCATAGTTACCTCTTCCCTGAGTCCTTCCCTACATGTACTCCTGCTCCCCCTGTGCTGTCTCCCTGTGCATACACAGCCCTTCTATTCTCCCATGATTGTTCTCTGTGTTTTTAAAAAATTAACCCCTAGTCTTAAGAAATCTGTAAGCAGGTATTTCCACCTCTAGCACTTCAGCATTACACCTCCTCTCAGGTAATAGAGTAAATCCAAGGCTTGAGTGTTTTATCAAGTTCTTTCTTCCTGACATTTATATCTGTGGAACTAGGATCTGGTTGTTAACCACGCAGACATAAAAATGAATTACATCAACTGAACCTAATCTGTTGTTATGTGCCGTGGAGTGGGACCTGACTCACAGCGACCGCTCCTTGGGTTTCTGAGGCTGTATCACTATGGAAGTAGATTACCCAACCTTCTTTCCAAGGAGTGGCTGGTGGGTTTGAACCACCAGCCTTCTGGTTAGCAGTCAAGTGCCTTAGGCACTAAGTTATGATCAATGACTGTAATGCCAATATTTATAGTGATTTATAATGGGAGGAAGGTGACCTGAAGATACTACACTATCCCTCACATAGAATAACCTTTTCTTTATGACTTAGTTCACTTACGAAAACAAATTGAAGTGGAGAAGTTTGTTTGGCATCACAGAAGCAAAGGAAGGCAAGCAGATGGTTATAAGGAACATTAATCCAAGCTATGCCAGAACTGAAAGAAATGAAATTCATTCCATACAAGAATTGTTGTCTAGAGTAAGGAAATGCATTTTTGCATCAGCACGCTCAAGTTCTTATTACAGGTTGTCCTTGGTTACCAATGGCATCAGTTCCTAAGTGTATCTTTAAGTTGAATTCGTAGGTAAATTAGAGGAGTTGTATATGGTTCTTATCTAGCCTTATTTTAGTGAAAGAAATAGGAGATCTGGTGGTGGTGTGGTTAAGAAATTTGGCTACTAACCAAAACGTCAGTGGTTTGAACCCACCAGCTACTCCATGAAAGAATGAGGAGGCAGTCTGCTTCCATCAAGATTTATAGCCTCAGAAACCCAATGGGGGTCACTACGAGTTGGAATCAACTCGATGGCAGTGAGTTTGTTTTTTCGTTTAGTGGGAGCAAAGGCTCAAAGCCTTTTCAATGATTTAAAAGCTCATGTGCAACAAGTGAAAGTGATGGTGATGAAGAATCTGTTGCAAGTACGGGTTGGTTCCATAGTTTCAAAGCGAGGAGGTACTGCCTGTATGCTACCCTGATTTCAATGCAAATCTGTCAACATTTACTCCATGACTACAGTATGCTGTCTTGGATCTTATTAGGGCCACCTTCTAGGAACTTCCTGAATTCTTCTAGAATAATTCCTCATCTCCACCTCTCTACCTCTTATCTGATTCCTATATTTTTCTTAAGGAGCCCTGGTGGTGCAGTGGCTAAGTGCTTGACAGCTAAACCTAAAAGGTCAATGAGTGAAGCCTACCAGCCAATCAATGTTGTTGTTGTTGTTGCTATGTGCCATC
>NW_006921735.1:1544101-1547060 GCF_000298275.1 Orycteropus afer afer
ATGCTAATATCTATAGTGTTTATTATTTGTCTTAGATTGTTTTCTAAAGTTTGACCTTTACCTGAGCAAATTAATTTTTAAAACTATTTTTTGAATTGATTCATTCAATAAATATTCTCTGAGAATTTGGTGACAGGTCAGGTTTAATCAGACACCGTGAGCTAATTATAAAAAGCTGTAGATGGTTAATTTGGAACTTAAAGAAGAAGGAAGTGGAATATTAAGTGAGGAAGAAAGAGCTTGAAGAACTGGGATTATATCCACCCTTATCATTTTCCTACCTGCTTGATCTCAGGCTTATGGCTTATGATCTTGAAACTCAGGTTTTTCTGCTGAAAAAAAATGTAAGGTTTTGAAGAGAAATAAGGCAATGCCAGCCACCTAGTGCATTTTTTTTCAGAAAAATGAGTGTTAATAATTAACATTATTACAGTCTTTGAATGGTTTATGCCTTCTTAGATTTTTGACAAGGCATATTTACTAATACTAACTTTCAAAGCATATTAACTTTCTGCAAGGAAAATTCATTTGTTAATATGGAGAAAAGAGAAGAATTTCTTTTTCTGATAATATAACACTACAAAACTACACAATAAGGAAATTAGTATGCACAGTGACTACCATTGCTTGCTTATAATGCAACATTGTGATCTCATTAATAAGATAGTTCCTCAGACACTTTCTAAGTGTCCGACAAATTTTAGTTTCCTTCTTTCTTTTACTTCTGTTCAAAGAGGTTGTCGGCACTTTCTTTGTTCCTGAATCTGACAAACTGTTATTATCATCATTTTAGTCCTGATTACACTAGAGCTTTCTGTAGGAGATGCTGCCTTCTTGAAGGGAACCTAGCTTCTGGGACACCACATTCTCCTACTTGTCCTTGTACCATCTTGGTCTTGGCAACTCCTCTCCTTAATTCCATTTGCTGGACTCTCTCCCTTTGGGTATTACTCAAATGTTGATGTTGCTCAGGGTTTGCCCCAGGCTCCTGCTACTACAAACTCTCCTTTGATCAATCTCTCCATTCCATGATTCCAACTAATTTTGTATTCCAGCCTGAAATACTCTTCTTTTCAGACTTGTATATTCAAATTCTCCCTCATACACTTCAATGACTTTCAAATCCTACATGGTCAAAAACTGAGCTCATAATTCTCTCCTATTCTCAAGCATGTGTCTCCTTTTGCTTCCTTATTCAGAGAATGACACCACCATCCCCTGCTAGGTACATTCATCCATTAGGTCCTGTCAAATCTACAACCCAACTATGTCTTGAATTCATTCTTTTCTTTTCTTTTCCACAATCACTCTTTTATCTGGGTAGCCTGCACTGTTTACCTGCACAGGTTCAGCAGCCCCTTTACTATCTCATCTCCCTGCCTTCACTCTTGCCCCTTCAGTCTATTCTGCACTCTGCCAAGTGATTTTTACAAATGCTAATAAGCCATTGGCATTCTTTTGCTTAAAGACTCTTTCATGTTTACCTTTGTATACAGAACTTACAGCACAGGTTCTAGCACAAAGCAGATGTTCAATCAATCTGTGTAAAATGAATGAATGAGTTAAATAAATATTAGAGGATTTGCCATGCTCCTTCTTGAAGCAAGCAGAACATTTTGTAGACTGGGTAAAGATTCTTTGGTGCATTGGTATGCACTTGGTAACCTACCAAAGTTTCCTAAATATGTGGCCAATATGTTTCTCCTGTATTTCAAGGACTCAGTTAGAACTGCTATAGGCATCTTGATGGTGCAGTGGTGAAGTGTTTGGCAGCTAACTAAAAGGTCAGTGGTTCAAACCCACCAGCCACCATGCAGGTGAAAAATGTGGCAGTCTGCTTCCATAAAGATTTACAGCCTTGGAAACTCTATGGTGGCAGTTCTACTCTGTCCTATAGGTAATTACTTTCTTCTTTCTCTGCTAGGATTCATTCTATCTCTGACTTGTTTAAGATACTGCCATTGAGTTGGGTCCAACTTATAGCGACTCCTCCTTGGGTTTCCAAGGCAATATCACTATGGAAGTAGATTACTCAACCTTCCTTCCCAGGAGTGGCTGGTGGGTTTGAACTGCCAGCCTTCTGGTTAGCAGTCAAGTGCTTTAGGCACTACACCACCAGAGCTCCTTGTTTAAGATAGGAGGGGGAATTAAGAGGAGGGTGTGTTAAGCATTTGTATTTTCACTTAGATGTCATAGAACAAGACTGAATATGTGAAAAATAGTCTACTTGTCCTCACATCTCTTTTCTCTCATTCTTGCCCTGTGGCAGACAGATAACATGTCCATGAAAATTTGTGTTTTCCCTTACAGAGTATAGAATGATGGCTGTGAAGCAGCTACCCAGCTAGTAACTACATTTCCTGCCCTACTCACATACAATTGGAACCATATAACTAGTTCTTGCTAATGGAATGTGAGTGTGAGTTAAGGTGTGGCATGCCTTTTCACCTATCTTTTCCCCTATTTGAGTAGTGGAAACTATTAATAAGCTTGGCTGACAACTGAAAGATTGTAGTTCAAATCCACTCAGAAGCACTTTGGAAGAAAGGCTTGCTGATAGATACCCTTTCTAAAAATCAGCCATAACCCTACAGAACACAGGACTACTCTGACACACATGGGGTCGCCATGAGTTGGAATCAGCCAGAAAGCAATTGGTTTCCCAACTCCCAAACTACTAACCTATGGAAAGGATTCCAAAGCCCTCAGAGATGAAGGAGCCTCATGATGAAAGGAGTCTGAGTACCTCACCTTTGTCACTATGTGGAGGAGGAAAGCCACATGCAGACAGGAATACCCACTTTGGAGTATGTATCTCCTTTTTCTTTTCTTTTCTAAAGCCACTAAAATCATGAGACCTATTTGCTATAGCAACTAGCACTTCACTAATGTTGTTGTTGTTGTTGTTAAGTGCCGTCGAGTCGTTTCCGACTCATAGCGACCCCATGCACAGCAGAAC
>NW_006921735.1:1548319-1552155 GCF_000298275.1 Orycteropus afer afer
GATCTGCACTGAGCACTTTCCCTTGTTACCCTCCTGAGAGGGACCGGGTCTCCGGGAGCAAGGTAAGCACGGGCGTAGCACAGAGTAGCAGGCCGGGAGAGCAGGAGAAAGGGATAAAACCCAGGAAGCACTTCACTAATACATATGCAAAATCTCCTCCATGTATAGTACTTAGTCCAATGCAAGAGAGAACTAATTTCCCAGAAACTTCCACACTGGGTCTCCTTCAATCTCATTGGCTACAAATTGGTCATATGCTTATCTTCCAGCCTATTACTGTGGATTACATTAGTTTATTCAAGCCTGAGCTATGTGCATAATTTTTTTTAGAGCAATAAAATATGGACTCCATAAGAGAGGTCTTACTAGAACAAAAATCAACATATTTTCTGGGAGAATCTCTCCTATGCTATCAATTTATTTTTGTTGAATGTGTCAATGAATGATTTAATGGCTCAAAATCAAATTAAGCAGTTCTCACATATTTGTAAATAATATTTTCTGACTGTGGAGTGAAATAACAAAATTACAAAAGCAAATTAAAAGAATAAGTGTCTTTTAGGTAAATAACAGATTGGCTCAGAAAATAAAGAATATCACCTGCACTCCTTTTAAAAAGCATCTATATGAGGCCAAACGGTCAACAATCAATTACTTTAAAAACAAAGGTGAGAAGATAAGGGGACAGGAAACTAGATGACTGGAAATGTAACAACCATGAGATAATGAGAATATTCATACTTTGTGAAGAATGTAACCAATGCCACTGAACAATTTGTGTAGAAATTGTTGAATGGGAACCTAAACTACTGTGTGAACCGTCACCAAAAATGCAATAAAATATTGTTTTAAAAAAGAAGAAGTGCTTTTTAAACAATTCCAAATAGTAACACTCACTCACATAATTGTCCCTGGCATATTTCGCTTTGAAATTCAGTAATCTACAAGAAAGCAGCAGAAGGGGAGCTCAGGACAATACAATCTGCTGTTAATAATTAATACACAATCTGTTTAACACTACGCAATTCATTTTTATAGGAGTATTATTCATCTCCCCAAAGATCAAATATTGTTCCTGACTTCCTTAGTTTTAGCATTTTAAAACTTATTTTTCACTTAGCATTTATTCACCAAAATATTTATACACCTAACACTTCAACTTCAAGTTCACCCAGAAATCTTTCATTATTTTCTAGTAGGAAGAACTGATTTATTTGAGTATTTTGTTGTCAGTTTGGCAGAGTTCTCTCTTTATCTCCAGTACTATCTGTATTCAATGCACTATCTTTTATGAGTGACATTCCCTTTTTGATGATTATAGTATTTAAATGTATCTATTATTCCAATAATATTAAGGTAGCCTGAGAGATTTTACACACCTGAAATGAAAATAAATTTATTTAGGATATATTTTATTCTTTATTTTAAAGAATACCTCCTAAGTGCTAGGGTTTCAAATCTATATTGACTCCATTTCACACATGTTGGTTTGGGATAGACACTAATATATATTTTTTTTATTTTACTGCTATTTGGTCACTGGATATTTTCAGTGTCCTTCATAAGTTCACATTTGAGTGTACAAGCTATTTATCAAATGTGTGAAATTAAAGCTCTGATGGACTGATTTTTTTAGGAGGGAGCACTGGACATGGGAAAAGGCGCATAAGGGAAATGTTAACAGGCGAACCACTTTAGTGTCAGCATCTCTGATTTATCCCAGTGTAGGACACCAACACGCAAAATTGCATGCTACTATTCTGGGCAAAGATTCAAGACTTCCTCTGGGGAGAATGATGGCTACTTTACACAGTACCATATTTGTATCCTGACAAGAGGGACTTCTGCCCTTGTGTCCTACACTTTAGAGAACCTAGCTGTGACCTTCTCTAGCTACAAAGAGTCTTCAGGACCAAGCCAACATGTCCATCAGAAGCCCACACCCCATTTTGTGGGCATCCAGGAATACTCTAGTGGAAAATTTCCAAGTTAGCTTCCATGTATGGCCAAGTGGCAAGTATTTGGCTGCACTGAGGGGACAGACCTACCATATGTGGAACTGGGAGTCAGAGAATTCTAAATTGAATGTAGATTTCCATGTCATTGTTGTTGTTGTTATGTGCCATCAAGTCAGCCCTGACTCATAGCGACCCCTCCTTGGGTTTCTGAGGCAGTATCACTACGGAAGTAGATTGCCCAACCTTCCTTCCAAGGAGTGGCTGGTGGGTTTGAACCGGCAGCCTCCTGGTTAGCAGTCAAGTGCCTTAGGCACTACACTACATCATTAAGATGGTATATTTGTCAAGGACGAAGATAAATATATTTTATTTAACAGTCTGTTCACTTGATTTATACCTTATACATATTAAACAGATGGTATGCAGGCCTACATTGTACTGTTACTGTGAGCCCCACAAATTTTATGTAGTAGCTCTGACCTCATATGACTTTTATGAGGACTAAGTGATGGAGAATATCAAAAGATGGCAGTTCTGCTTTCTGGACCAAGGTGGGGGGGGGTATGGGGAGCACGGTAAAAGGCGGTCCTTTACATACAGGGTAAGGAGTTCTGGTGGTGTAGTGGGTAAGGCATTTGGTTGTTAACCAAAAGGTCATTGGTTTGAACTCACCAGCTACTCTGTGGAAGGAAGATAAGGTGGTCTGCTTCCGTAAAGATTTACAGCCTTGGAAACCCAATAGGGGTCACTATGAGTCGGAATCGACTTGATGGCAGTGAGTTTGGTTTGGCCTTTTGGTTAAAAACAGGGAATATATTTTACATTTGGGAAACTCTTGGAGGCCATTATTATTATTAAATAGGGAAGGAATTTAGACACAAGTCATAAGTGAGACCATGAGCTTGTTCAAGAACACTTCTCTGCTGCATATTCTTATTGTTTGAATCCTTGTGGTTCATTTGCTTCTTTAAGTTTAAGATTCTAACTCTAAGCTCAATAATGAGATGGGTAGTTCATTAACTTTTTAGAAAAAAACACGCCAGTAAATAAATAAAACTTTAAGAAAAGGATAGATGGGTGTTGTTAAATTGGTTGTATTTTCTAAATGAATTATTTTTAATGTAATTGGATAATGCTAAGTCCTGTAAACATACCACGGATTTGACTGTAAGATTAGAAATTTTTAAACATTGACTCTCATTATAAATAATCCACTAGGTTATATTTGACCCTGACAAGCTAAAAATATGCTATTTTATCTAAAATTTGTAAATTTGAAACCAAAAGTATAGGCTACACTTTTCATGTTCTTGAGATTGTTTGTCCCATGGAAAATATGTATGCTGAAAGTAGCCATTAAAATAATTATGTCTCTATGATACTAAACATCTTTAACATGCTAAGATCTAATACAGTTTCAGGGTGTCAAAAATAGCATATTTAAAAGAAGACTTTAAATGGAAATTGAAATAAACATTGAGTTAAACTCAACCATGAATCACATTTATTTTTTTAATAACACAAATCCAATTTTAATTCCCAAAATGTAAATGTTCTGGTAAGAGAAGATAAGCATGCTATTTTTACAAATTGTTTTTTCACATATAGGAGGCATGGAAATACAACATAAAAATAAATACTTAACCTTTTAAAACAAAAAATATATATAACCATCATAATGAACTGTAATAAAGAGAAAATGTGATTTCTTGCTTTGTAGGATATTTTATTTTTGGATTCTAATCAATGATTACAGACTGACTTAGTGGTTAGTGGTCCAATAACTTTATGTGTATGATATGAATTCCCAGGTGTGTAATGGGGCTGATAAGGGGCAAGGTTATAGTCCCTGCTTGGTCACAGCCAGCTACCCAGAGG
>NW_006921735.1:1552447-1554548 GCF_000298275.1 Orycteropus afer afer
AAAAAAAAAAAGCGGGTAACAGGTTTGCTGGCCCGAGGGATCCTGGTGGAACCACTGAGACTATGGCCCCTAGCTGCCCTTCAGGTCTGGAATTGAATGCACACCTGTGGCTTCCAGCCAAGCAATAGACAGGCATACTAATTGAGCATTTACCTGAGGTAGATACACTCCTTGGAGAGAATAAGCATGAGAGAAAAAAGGGCTGCTCAGGCACAGGGAGGCAGCTCAAGGGGTAGGAGTGCATGGAGAGATGGACATAGGGAAGAGGTAACTATCGGGAGGAAGTGGGAAGGGAGATGTTGCATTGTGCTAAATTGTGGTCAATGTCATGAGAAAAAGTGTATGTGAACTGCTGTATGGAAAGTGTATTTGCACTGTAAATTTTCACCCAAATCACAATAAAAAATGTATCTATCTAAAACCATCATAATGCACTATAATAAAGAGAAACTGATTTCTTGCTTTGAAGGATATTTTATTTTTGGATTCTACTCAATGAATACGGACTGACTTATTCCTATATGCCAGACTCTGTTAGAATTAGGTGCATAAATGAGTAAGGGGCCTCACTTATGACTTGTGTCTAGATTCCTTCCTATATAATAATAACCTACCCACAGCCAATGTGGTGTTAGGGAAGTTAGGAAAGACTTTATCTTAAGACTAAAGCTAACATTGTAAGTTTATTTATAATCTTTTCATCAAGAATAAGAGATGTAATTATTTTTCCAGAAGATGTAAAGAACACCTTTCTACTCAACTGATCTTGAATTCTAAACAACAGTTGGTTTAAAAAACAAAACAAAGTTTGGGATGGAAAAAGAAGTGTAAAGCAGTGTAACAATTTTTCAATTCAAACTCTAACAAAGACATCCAAATTACCAAATAATAGTTACTTCTTATTTAATCTTTTTAGCTTTTAAAAGGGAGCTCTGGTAGCATAGTGGCTAAGACATTTGCCTGCTAACCAGATGGCTGGCGATTCAAACCCACCAGCCACTCCTCGGAAGGAAGGTTGGGCAATCCTACTACCGTAGTGATACTGCCTCGGAAACCCAAGGAGGGGTCGCTATGAGTCGGGGCCGACTTGACGGCACATAACAACAACAACAACAACAGCTTTTAAAAACTCTTTATTTATTTGAAAAAAATATATATATAGTGCATCTGCAATGTATTAGATATTATGCCAGACCCTTGGCATACATGTGGGGAGTGACTGGCAGTATTTCTGCACTTACAGAACTTATATTCTAGTAGGCAATTGCATGAATGTGAAGTAAGGTGTGTAATAGTGGTAATACATGCTTCTAAGGAATATAAAAGAAATATATGTACTCATAGTTGGGGATTTGAGGTGGGATGACCTAGCTAATAAATATTTCCTGGAAGAAGGAATATATATATATATATATAAATGATCATTGGAGAAAATGCACAAGGTGATCAGATGAAGTAGGCTTGGGAGAGGTGGGCAGTGGTAATGGTTAGAGCCATTGTGAATGAATATCAGGTCCCAGTGAAAATCAATGTGAAACGTTAAGATCACTAGCCCTGGAAATTTGTACAGACACCCTTCCCTTTATAAGCTTGGGTGGTTTTTAGAGTTACAAGGAAAAAAGACTTAAGGGACTGAGGAAGAAGTATTTGGGATGATGAAAGAACTTGAGTTTGACTCTGAGAGAAGTGGTAAAGGGAGAAATGGCTGAGACTGATGGAGTATGGAAGAGGAGCAGAAAAGTAAGGTAGTGATCTGTGATCACATAAAGAAAGGGGCTAAGAAACCACACCTGAAAATTTTTATTTTTTTCCTCTGAGGAGAAAAGGAGAATTACTGAAAGGTTTTAGGCAGAAACTAGATATATTTTGATTGCTTTTTAAAACAAATTCCTCTAGCTTTTGCATGGAAATACATTGGAGAGTAGCAAGACTTGAATCAAGAATCTAGGCTAGAGATAAAGTTGTGAATTCTAAACAAGGCACTGAGGTCATCTAACATTTGGTATTGGGTATGTTGTTGTTGTTGTTATGTGCCGTCGAGTCAGCCCTGACTCATAGCGACCCCTCCTTGGGTTTCCGAGGCAGTATCATAGTGGCTAAG
>NW_006921735.1:1555344-1560273 GCF_000298275.1 Orycteropus afer afer
GAGAATCCAAAGGAATAACTGATAAGATTCAGTATTTAATTGGATGAAAAGACAGTGTCCAGTCTTCTGCTTTGTACAACTGAATGGATAATAGTGTCATTAAATAAATCATGAAACCAGGGGAGAGAAGCAGTATTTACATAAGAGATGATGAGCTTGAGTTTGTGTATTTAGAGTTTGCAGCATTTGTGGGAAATTCAAATACAGAGATCTAGTAGACATTTGTGTATTCCTATATAATACTCAGGATGATTATTTGGGCTGGGAATAATGGTTTAAGGGTCATCAACATAAGAATGGTGATTCAATTCACAGATGATATTACCCAGTGAAAGAATGTCAAGTAAGAAGAAAATAAGTCCTGGAATAAAATTCTGAAGAATATTTCAAATAAGAGCAGATGAGGAGTTCACAAAGGAGGTGAGAGTAGGATATAATGTAAGTTAGGAATATAGGGTTTTAAGGAAGATAAAGATGACATAAGTCCCTAATGAGATGAAGAAGGACAGGGAGTGCAGAGGATCCACCAAATTTAGCAAAAACCGGATCATCGGTGTCCTTGTGGAAAGCACTGTTCATGAAACTTTGCTGATAGAAGTCAATGTACACTGTATTAAAACATGGAAAGGAACATGAAGGAGAGATAGCAAATATGTATAGGTTTTTCAAGAGGTTTATCTGTAAAGGATGGTCAAGGGGAAAATAGCTGGAGGAGGACACAGAATTGAAGGGTTTTTTTTTTCTTATTGCTGGGAAAGTCTTGAGAATGTTTAAATACTTACAGAATATAGGATCCCTTTTCAAAATACTGGTAGGATGCTGTTACTTGGAGGAAATTGAAATGGCACATGTCTTTCTGAGCTAGTAATATATTCCCACAGAACGTAGTCATTAATGTGTCAACATAAAATACTTTAAAAATTAATTTCCATGTCTCAAATTACATTTATAAAAACTGGTATGCTTTACAAATTCTCCACGGGCAAAATAGACTAACAGAGACAGAGCATTTATTTGTACAAATGTTGAAAGTCATGAATTGAGGAACAATTTTATCTAATGATAGATTCATGAAGCTCATATTATTAAAGACATAATACACTAACAAAAACAATTTTCAGTCATAGCCTCCTTCCATTGATTCAAACAAATGACACTAAAAGTATAACAGTAAATAAATAGTGTCAAGCTTTGGGGAACATTGATCCCTGGAAATGCTCTATTTTATTGATACTTTTAGATTTCCACAGAAAGTCTCACTAAACATGTCTTTTTGTAATAATACACAATACCTATAATAGTGTCATGCACACAGTCGATATCCAGATATTAGAGAGTAGCTATAATAGCCTCTGTTATTTATTCATTTTGCTTCAATGATATTATTTTTTGAATCTTCACATTTCTAGAAATTCTTTGTTTCTTGCTTACAGTCATAGAGGAAGTAAAATGCTTAGTATTTACTTCAAATTATAATAATTTCATAAAGAACTTCATCATTCCAACTTTCCGTGTTCTTAGACATCTTACAATTGTTCTTCCCAGGGTATGGTTTTAGTTTGCAATCATTTCCCTGAACCAAAGTAAAACTGAAAGACTATGACTGAGTGCATGGCCATTTGTGCAACTACCTGTTTATTCAGTAAACATCTTCCAATCAGTTAGAATACATGCCAGGGTCTGGATTGGACATGAGAGATACAAAGAGGACTAAGCAATAAATATTCCTTACTCTTCAGGGCAAGTGAAAAGAAAAATTCAAATAGAACTAAAACCTCACAAAATAATATTATAAAACTCAAAAGATATATTTCATTTGGTAATTCTGCCATAAAAGACCTCTTTAAAATCTTAAAAAGCAAAGATGTCACTCTGATGACTAATGTGTGCCTGACCCAAGCCATAGTATTTTCAATTGCCTCATGCGTATGTGAAAGCTCAACATTGAAAAAGGAAGACCAAAAATAATCAACACATTTGAACTATGGTGTTGGTGAAGATTATTGAATATACTGCCAGAAGGATGAACAAATCTGTCTTGGAAAAAGTACAGTCAGAATGCTCCTTAGCAATCAGGCTGCATATCACTTACTTTGGACGTGTTATCAATCCCTGGAGAAGGACATCACTCTTGGTAAAGTACAAGATCAAAGAAAACAGGGGAAATTGTCAATGAGATGAATGATGGGATCAAACATGGCAACAATTGTGAGGATGGTGCAGGGCTGGGCAACATTTTGTTTTCTTATACATGGAGTTGCCATGAGTCAAATCTTACTTGACAGAAACCAACAACAATAATAGTTTCAGATGGAGCAGAAGTCTGTCAGGAAAACCTAGGTGTTTGTTTGGGGGCATGAAATGGTATCTCTTACAAAGGACAAAGGGAAAACCAGCAAGGAATGCTACAGAAATTCCAGCAGCACAGCACATCTAGATGAAGAGGACCTCTGAGTGGGGTCATGGTCAGAGACAAAGTCACCTAGAGGGGTAGACAGGGTTACAAGGATCCTATTGATCAGGCTAAAGAGTTTGGAATACTTGGAAACCAAACAGGTTCCTTCAGAGGATTCTTGAATTTCAATCTACGATCATACACTACACATTTTCTTCAACTCTGTATGATGCCCATAAGGGACTATGCCAACAGAAAAATTACATCCAATCATTATATATCTATATATGCATTGTTTTGGATATTTCTTCAAGTCAAAATAACTTATAGTTATTGTACACAATGAGTAGGATTAAATTTTTAAAAATTTGATGTGTAGAGGTAGTGTTCTGGTTGTGTAGTGGATAAAGCATTTGGCTGCTAATCAGAAGGTCAATGGTTCAAACTTACCAGCCTCGCTGCGGAAGGAAGATGGAGTGATCCATTTCTGTAAAGATTTACAGCCTTGGAAACCCAATTGCAGGGGGTGGTGTTGCTACAAGTCAGAATTGACTCGATGGCAGTGAGTTTGGTTTGGGGAGGTAGTTATTAAACAGTTTCTGCCTTCAGACACATTAAAATCTCCCTGACACTGTGTCACTTGGATCATTTCACACAGAAGATTATAATCAGAAGAAGAGAGAGTGCAGGGAACTCTGGAACTGAGGAAATTCGTTAAGAATAATGAACATGGGTAGTGTGTATATGTGTGTGCACGTGTTTGTGTACATGTTGTTGTTGTTGTTGTTGTTATGTGCCATCGAGTCGGACCCGGCTCATAGTGACCCCTCCTTGGGTTTCTGAGGCAGTATCACTACGGAAGTAGATTGCCCCATCTTCCTTCTGAGGAGTGGTTGGTGGGTTTGAACTGCCAGCCTTCTGGTTAGCAGTCAAGTGCCTTAGGCACTATGCTACCAGAGCTCCATATCATTTTAAAAAAACAAGTTACTTTAACTCTCTGAACTTCAGTTTTCCCAACTGAAAATGAGAACCATAGAGTCTTCCTTGCAGGGTGAAAAATGGTAATCCAGGGGAAACTCAAACCCAAACCCACTACCATCAAGCTGATTCCAACTCCTAGTGACCCTATAGGACAGAGTAGAACTGCCCTATAGGGTTTTCAAGGCCGTAAATCATTAAGGAAGCAGACTGCCTCATCTTTTCCACATGGAGCAGCTGGTGGGTTTGAACTACCAATCTTTTGGTTAGCAAGCTGAATGCACCAACAGAACTCCTTAATCCAGATCAAAGAAGGGAGGAATATCCATTCCAAGCAAAATGAACAAGGGAAGCAGAAAGCATATAAAGTGCCTGCAAGAACTTTAAGAAGTGAAATTTCTGCCTTTTAGAAGAGAGAGTTATTATTGAGGCAGTTATTTTGTTTTAGTTTTCAGTAGCTGTTGAATTGGCTCAGACTCATGGAGAGCCCACGTCAACAAAACAAAATGCTGCTCAGACATGCATTATCTTCATGACTGTTAGTACACTCAAGTCTATTGTTATAATTCCTGTGCATTTTGAGTGCCCTCCAATGTAGGAGGCTCATCTTCTAGAATGATATTGGGAAATATCCTGTTGTGGTCCATAGGGTTTTCATTAGCTGATTTTAGGAAGTAGATCATCAGGCATTTTTTTCCTAGTCTGTCTTAACTCTGTAAGTTTTGCTGAAACCTGTGCACCATGGGTGACACTGCTGGTGTTTGCAATGAGCATGGGTATGTGGCATAGCTCCCAGCATCATAGCAAAATGCAAGCCACTGCAATACAACTGAGAGATGGCTGGTCTGCCTTAGCATTAGGCTCCAGAAAATACCTGCATAGCCCACAGAGTAAAAGCAAAGAGAACCCATATGTATTATTTCAGTCCTCCTGATGTTCTTCTGCTTCTCTTGACAGGAAAACTCTCTTACTTTTCTAGATTTTCAATTAAGAACTTAGGAAAAAAAATGGCATGTGCAAATCTGGTGATTCAAACCCACCAACCACTCCTCGGAAGGTTGGACAATCTACTTCCATAGTGACATTGCCTCGGAAACCCAAAGAGGGCTCGCTATGAGTCAGATCCGACTAGACATCAGTGTGTTGTTGCATTTATTTCCAAATCATATCAATAATACTTGTTACAGTTTTGAAAGCCCTGTCACAGTTTAATCTCATTAGACCCTCATAATTGTCTGAAGAGAAGGACAGGAAAGTATACCCACTCACTGTCATCTCGATTCTGACTCATAGTGACCCCCATTAGGTTTCCAGGGCTGCAAATCTTTACAGAGGCAGACTGCCTCATGTTTCTTCTGTGGAGCGGCTGGTAGATTTGAACCACTCACTTTTTGGTTAGCAGCCAAGTGCCTTAATCACTACACCACCAGAGTTCCTTGGGGAAGCATTAAAAAAAAAAAAAAAAAAGCAAACTCACTGCCGTGGAGTCGGATCCGATTCATAGTGACCCCTCCTTGGGTTTCTGAGGCAGTATCACTATGGAAGTAGATTGCCCA
>NW_006921735.1:1560373-1562718 GCF_000298275.1 Orycteropus afer afer
AAGCAAACTCACTGCCGTGGAGTCGGATCCGATTCATAGTGACCCCTCCTTGGGTTTCTGAGGCAGTATCACTATGGAAGTAGATTGCCCAACCTTCATTCTGAGGAGTGGGCTGGTGGGTTTGAACTGCCAGCTTTCTGGTTAGCAGTCAAATAAATGCCTTAGGCTGTTATGCTACCAGAGTTTCCCTATTTTATGAGGGGGCACAGAAAAGTCAATTATTTCAAATCATATAGCTAGTTAACGGCACAGCTTAGTCTCAAAAAATATCTCCTGATTCCAATTGCTTTCCACTTTCCAAAATTCCTACTGTGCCCATGAGATACGCCAAAAACAGTGTGCTATCATCAGAATAAACTCATTTATAGATGCCTATGTCCCCAGATCTCACCCTCTCAATTCTTGCATGTTCCAATCTCATGATCCCTGGGCATCTGTCTGTGAGCAGGATATTTATAGTAAGTAGAAATAGTAATACCAGAAACCTAGATGTGGGTTATTAGGGTCCAAATAAAGGATTTAGCAGATCTCAACTCAAATTCAAATATATGGAAAAAATAAATGATTCGCTTAGCCTAGAGCAAGGATCTCAAAATGATTGTGCACGCCATCAGTAAAAATATTTCAAGCACTTACCCTACATAAATGCACATACGGAAACATGCAGTTTCATGTTACATTGATACACTTTAGTTAGTTACATAGATATAACTAATACAATATCCTCAATAGGAGTTCTGGGGGCATAGTGCTTAAGGCATTTGACTGCTAACCAGAAGGCTGGTGGTTCAAACTCACCAGCCACTCCTTGGAAGGAACATTGGGCAATCTACTTCTGTAGTGATATGGCCTCGGAAACACAAGGAGGGGTCGCTATGAGTTGGATCCAATTCCACGGCACTGAGTCTGGTTTTGGTAGTATCATCAATGCATTCAAGATAGTATCTTTTAAAGGATAAGGTAAATACATATGAATTGAAGTATTAAATGTCTCATTACCCCAGCTGCTTAGCATGTATACTACTGGGAAAAAATACACTCAACTTTGATAACAACCTACCTTGAGGATCAAATCTAAAGACTTTGAGATGACAAAGTTCTTCATAACACAGTTTGTGAGTCTCTGTGTGTATCTATGCATGTGTGTATGTGCAGGGGTGTGTGTGTGTGTATGTCCTCCTCACTATTGTAAATTCATATGTGATCACAGGTGCCTTACTCCTCTTCTGCCATCTCCCTCCTTGTTCACTGAGACTCTTCTCCAGTGGGGTCACTAGATCTTTTGCTCCAAAGGGGTGTTTACTCTGTGGAAGAAGGAATTAAGATCAACATCTGTTTAGCTTTTGGTTGTTTTTAAAAGCCTCAGTTTAAGTGTAAGTCAGAGAAACCATGAGAAAAAAAAAATTAAGAACAAGTTTTTCTAATCGCAGTAGAGGCAAGAACTCTCTGGGCAGGAGGAGAAAAAGGTGAGTTGAAGAGGAAGTATGACAGTTACATGCTAGTGGATTTTGGAGGAGGGGCACTGATGTGGCAATATTTCAAGGTCAGGAAGACCAAAGGCAATCTCACCAAATCTCTTGAGTTTAGCAAGTCAGTGGCCAAATTTTCTCATCCCTGAAAAGGATGAGGGAGTTAGCAGAGAAATAGAACCAGTTATGATGGGAGGATACCTTGGTGAAAAAGGTCATGGACCATGTGGCTTTAAACTAGAGTAGGATGTGGACATATCAGCGTATGCCTGGGAATAAACACACTCAGATCCAAGATGAAGACAAGGTGGTGCATTTAGCAGAAAACAATGTATGCAAACATATTTCCTAAAGGCCATAATATGCTTCAGGGACACAAGGGAACTTGGCTGCCTGCACTGGAAGAAGAAAGGGAGGAACAATGCTAAACAGAATCTGATGGAGAAAACCTGGAATTGACAAGTTTAAGTTTTCTATCCTCAAATGAAAAGAGATAAAGTCCATCTGCTCAAAAGAGAAGATTAAGTTTATATTTCCTGGATGGATTTCCACAAAATTAGTGTGCAAGCAGTCCTTTTGAGCTTTAAAACTAGACATAATCTTCTCTTCCTTGTTGACATATGTTCTATTGAACATCTTTTCTCAAAATAGACTGCTTTCGCCCACATTGTAATCTGTCAAGGCAGGTCTCTTCTCCCTTCCTAGTGATCTCCACAAGTGTTGGAAAGGATGCCCTCACACTCATTGACTTCCCCACTAACTACCAGATGGTGGTGATTCAAATGGGCCCAGAGTCCATGAGGCATCTGTGGCATGAGATCTAAGTGCTATTCTCCAAATGCTTGAAAAACTGTCTTCCCCTGTGTTAACTTTGGA
>NW_006921735.1:1563898-1564734 GCF_000298275.1 Orycteropus afer afer
CCCTTCTGACAACATGACCAAAGTAGGTGAGACAAAGTCTGGCCATTCTCACTTCTAAGGAGCATACTGGCTGCACTTTCTCCAGGACAGATTTGTTCTTTTAGCAGTCCACAGAACTTTCAGCATTCTTCACCAGCATCACAACTCAAAAGCATCAATTCTTCTTTGGTCTTCTTTATTCATTGTCCAGCTCTCACATGCACATGAGGTGACTGAAAATATCATGACTTGTGTCAGGTGCACCTTAGTCCTCAAGGAGATATCTTTTCCCCTTAGCACTTGAAAGAGGTCCTTTGCAGCCACCTTGCCCAGTGCTATATGTCTTCTCATGTCCTGACTGCTGCTTCCATTGGTGTCAATTGTAGAACCAAGTAATGTGAAGTCTTTGACAACTTCAATCTTTTCTCCATTTGTCGTGATGCTGCTTATAAGTCCAGTTGTGAGGACTTTCGTTTTCTTTATATTGAGATGTAATCCATACTGCAGACTGTATTCTTCAATCTTCATCAGTAAGTACTTCAAGTCATCTGAACTTTCAGCAAGCAAAGTTGTGTTGTCAGAGTATTGCAGGTTGTTAATGAGCCTTCCTCCAGTCCTGATGCCATGTTCTTCTTCATATAGTCCAGGTTCTCAGATTATTTGCTCAGCATATAGATTGAATAAGTATGGGGAAACACACTCCCTTCTTGATTTTAAACCATGCAGTGCACCCTTGTTCTGTTAGAACGACAGCCTACTGGTCTATGTACAGGTTCCTCATGAGTGCAATCAAGTGTTCTGGAATTCCCATTCTTCTCAAGGTTATCCACAATTTGTTATGATCCACACAATCAAAT
>NW_006921735.1:1565927-1567291 GCF_000298275.1 Orycteropus afer afer
TTCTTTGGAATGGGCACTAATATGAATCTCTTCCAGTCAGTTGGCCAGGTAGCTGTCTTCCAAATCTCTTGGCATAACCGAGTGAGTGCCTCCAGCAGGGCATCCATTTGTTGAAACATCTCAGTGGGTATTCCATCAATTCCTGGAGCCTTGTTCTTTGCCACTTCCCTCAGTGCAGCTTCAACTTCTTCCTTCAGTACCATTGGTTCTTGATCATATGCCTCCAACTGAAATGGATAAAGATCAACCAGTTCTTTTTGGTACAGTGACTCTGTGTATTCCTTTCATCTTCTTTTGATGCTTTCTGCATCATTCAATATTTTGCCCATAGAATTTTTAATATTGCAATTCGAGGCTTAAATTTTTTCCTCAGTTCTTTCAGCTTGAGAAATGGAGAGCATGATCTTCCCTTTTGGTTTTCTAACTCCATGTTTGTGAACATTTCATTATAGTAATTGGCTTTGTCTGCTTGAGTTGCTCTTTGAAATCTTCTGTTCAGCTCTTTTTTTCTTGTCATTTCTTCTATTTGCTTTAGCTATTCTCTACTCAAGGACAAGTTTCAGAGTCTCTTCTGACATCCATTTTTGTCTTCTCTTCTTTTCTCATCTTTTTAATGACCTCTTGCTTTCTTCATGGATGATGTTCTTGCTGTCATGCCACAATTATTCTGGTTTTCGGTCATTGGTGTTCAATGCATCAAATTTATTCTTTAGATGGTCTCCAAATTCAGGAGGGATATATTCAAGGTCATATTTTGGCTCTTGTGGACTTGTTTTAATTGTCTTTAACTTCAAGTTGAAATTGCATATGAGCAGTTGATGGTCTGTTCCACAATCAGCTCCTGGCCTGGTTTTGGCTGAAGATACTGAGTTTTTCCATTGCCTTTTGCCACAGATATAGTCAATCTGATTCCTGTGTACTCCATCTGGTAAAGTCCACGTGTATAGCCACTATTTGTGTTGTTGATAAAAGGTATTTGCAATGAATAAGTCGTTGGTCTTGCAAAATTCTGTCATGCGATCTACAGCATTATTTCTGCTACCAAGGCCAAATTTTCCAACTACTGATGAGTCTTCTTTGTTTTCAACTTTTGAATTCCAGTCACCAGTGATAAATAACACATCTTGATTGCACATTTGGTCAATTTCAGACTGCAGAAGTTGATAAAAGTCTTCAATTTCCTCATCTTTGGGTTTGGTGGTTAGTGCATAAATTTGAATAATAGTCGTTTTAACTGGTCTTCCTTTGTTGTTGTTGTTGCTATGTGCCATCAAGTCAGACCTGACTCATAGCGACCCCTCCTTGGATTTCTGAGGCAGTATCATTACGGAAGTAGATTGCCCAACCTTCCTTCCAAGGAGTGG
>NW_006921735.1:1567827-1578628 GCF_000298275.1 Orycteropus afer afer
GGGCTATTCATAAAGTTGCACAGTAATGTATCAGACAGTGTTTCTCTGCTATTCATAAGGTTTTCCCTGGCCAATTCTTTGAGAAGTGGATGGACTTTTCCTTCTTCCTAGTCTGTCTCAGTCTGTAATCTGCATTGAAACCTGTGCACCATGTGCAACCCTGCCGGCACTTGAAACACTGGTGACACAGCCTCAAGCTTCACAGTAACATGCAAGCCACAATAACACAACAAACTGACCGACAAGTTTGTCTTGCTTACCTGGATCCCTGGCTGCTGCTCTGCTCTGTTGTGCCCTCTGGCTTCTCTTTCCTCCACTTTCCTGGCTGGTGGGAGTGGGGCCTGGGTTACTCAACTTACCTGGATCCCTGGGTTCTGCTCTGCTCTGTCATCCTCTGTGGCATCTCTTTCCCTCACTTTCCTGGCTAGTGGGCATGGGGCCTGGGTTGCTTCATTTACCTGGATCCCTGGCTGCTGCTCTGCTCTGCCTTTTCCTCTGGTTTCTTTTTCCTCTGCTTTCCTGGCTGGTGGGAGTAGTAGGTAGTGGGGCCATGAATAAATAACCTAAGAATGTCTACCCCAGTGCCCATGTTCTTAATTACTACACACTGTTTATTTAAAAAGGGTCTGGCTAACCGAAAATTTGGCAGTTCAAACCCACCAGCAGCTCCACAGAAGAAAAACCTGGAGATCTGCTCCTGTAAAGATTAAAACCTATGAAACCTTATAGGGCAGCTCTTCTTTGTCACATGGGATTGCTATGAGTCAAAAATGACCCAGCAAAAACAGTTAAAGATTGAATTACACTTATAGCTTTTAAAAATTCTCACTTTTGGTTTGTAGGTGCAAAATATATTCTTTAGTCTACCAGAAAATATCATATCTAAATACCTAAAGCCCTAGTATGTATACTTACATATGTATATATATTTAGATATTGAGGTTTATAGACTAGTCATTGGATGATGCAAAAGGTTACATGCTCAATTTCTAGCTGAATTCTTGGGGGTCCACCACCTACAGGCACTACAGAAGAAAGGTCTGGTGATAGACTTTTGGAGCACAATCTACCTTGACACACATGGGGTCACAATTTGTTAGAAAAAACTCAAGGGCAACTAACAACACCAACGATAATGTGTGCATAGCATTTTATTTCTGGTAGATTATCATAGTCACCAACACTATTGTACCACAATATTAACTGAAATATGTAATTTTTGAAAAGTTTAAATAATTTAGAGATTGCTTTTGGCTGTACAAGTAAATAAGGAGCTCTGGTAGTGTAGTGCCTAAGGCATTTGACTACTAACTAGAAGTGTGTTGGTTCAAACCCACCAGCCACTCCTTGGAAGATGGGGCAATCTACTTCCATAGTGATACCACCTCAGAAACCCAAGGAAAGGTCGCTGTGAGTCAAAATCAACTTGACGGCCATGAGTTTGGTTTGTTTTTTTATACATGTAAATAAATAGGTACAACAAAATCTTTTACATATAAAATGAGGAAAGTAGTCTCCAGTAGATTATTATATTTCCCCATAGATGTGTCATGGTACATTCCAGAGGAAACAAAATAATTTCTTATGTGGAGACTAGACAAGGGTATATTTAACATGCACATAATGTTTATTGGAATGCCCTTAGAGATGAAAATGACAGGTTAATATATTTCCTTGTGCATTTATTCATGTGTGTATTTTTCAAGAGATAGACATAACTGTCAGCCTCTAGGTACAGCTCAGCAGATAGTGACTTTTTTAATGTTTAATAGATTCCATATGTTCAATAAAAAATCATTAACAGAAAGTTCTCTGAACCTTTACACAAACTAATTATGTAATTCCTAACTCTAAAAGGTGCCTAAGATGTAAATGAAATACTTGTCCATTTCCTCTAGAAATGAAAAACACAAAACATTTCATTTTAGTTGATTTTCTATTTTATTTTTTATTTTTATTATTACCATTATTTCAGTGCTAATGTGCAGCCCACAGGTTTTAAAATAGAAATGGTATTCTTAATCTTATTGTGGTAACGTTTAATATGTATTTTTAAAAAAGTGTGAGCAATATGAAAAGGCAGTGATTTGGACAAGATGCTTTGAACATAGGCATGTTGATATGTGATTGGAAGCAGGCCCATGCTCCCCATCCATCTTTGATATTCTTGTTTCTTTGACTGTTTTATTCCTCCTGCATCTACTCTGTGTTTTACTTTGATGTTGAGAAAGAGAAATGATCTTTGCTTCAAAAATTCAAATTACAGTCCTGACAGCTCTTTCCTATAAGGGCTCCATATAAATTTAAAAGGCGAAAACAAAGACTAAAATAAGACAATGATACTTTTTATACTTAGATGCCAGAGTGATGCAGATGAACATTTTAAATACTTTTTAAAACTTAAATTTCTAAACTGTAACTGTGTTTTATCCTACCGAGGTGATGAAATTATTGACAATTGACTAAACAATTGGATGAACTGATTGGCAACTAATTTCTATCATTCATTCATGTATAAGGAACTCTGGTAGCACAGTGCCTAAGGCATCGACTGTTAACCAGAATGTTGATGGTTCATGTATAGCTAATCAAATATCTATGAATCTCAACTTGCTTCTGTTCATGCTGACAAACAAGGAAGCAAAGTCAATGGAAACAATCTGTAAATTGAAAGCTGTATACTCTAAAGTGGACAATGGAAGACATGCTGGCTTGTAGATCGTTTTTCCCTAAAGACACAATAATTTATCAAAATAGAAATTAAATGAATAGAATCATTGCTGGTTAAATGGTAGCAGGTTTAGGAAAACATTTACCTACATGCACACCCTGGAAGAAAATTTGAGGATAATACAAAAAATGGTTGCAGCAGTGTATTGACAAAGAACTTCCATAAATTCAAGCCAGATTCAGAAGAGGATGTAGAATGAGGAATATCATTGCTGATGTCAGATGGATCTTGGCCGAAAGCAAAAAATACCCAAAAGATGGTTACCTGTGTTTTATTGACTATGCAAAGGCATTTGGCTGTGTGGATCATAACAAATTATGGATAACATTGCAAAGAATGGGAATTCCAAAGTGCTTAATTGTGCTTATGAGGAACCTGTGCTTAGAACAAGAGGCAATCATTTGAACAGAAAAAGGGTATACTGCATGGTTTAAAATCAGGAAAGTTGTGTGTCAGAGTTGTCTCCTTTCACTATCCTTATTCAATCTATATGCTGAACAAATGATCTGAGAAACTGGACTGTAGAAAGAAGAACACAGCATCAGAATTGGAGGAAGACTCACTAACAACCTACAATATACATACGACACAACCTTGCTTGGTGAAAGTGAAGAGAACTTGAAGCACCTACTGAGGATGAAGATCCAAGACTACATACAACATTCAGTATGCATTATACCTCAAAATAAAAAAAAAAAAAATCCTCACAATGGGACCAAAAATCAACATCACGATAAACGGAGAAAGCATTGAAGTTGTCAAGGATTTCATTTTACTTGGATCCACAGTGAATGCCATGGAAGCAGTAGTCAAGAAATCAGATGATCTACTACACTGGGCAAATCTGCAGCAAAAACTCCTTTAAAGTGTTAAAGAGCAAAGATTTCACATTGAAGACTAAGGTGCCATAGTATTTTGATAGCCTCATATGCACATGAAAGCTGCACAATGAATAAAGATGACTGCAGAAGAAATGTGGCATTTGAGTTGTGGTACTGGCAAAGAATATGGAATGTACATGGACTGCTAGAAGAATGAACAGATGTGTCTGGGAGGAATTAAGGCAAGAACTCTCCTTAGAAGTGAGTATTGGCACACCTCTTCTTTCATACTTTGGTCAGGTCAGCAGGGACTAATGCCTGGTGAATAATATCATGCTTGGTAGAGTTGGAATAAACTTATGGAAATGGGTTTATTTAATATATTTATTTGTTTTGGTTTAAATTAGAGAGTGAAGAAGAGGAAGACCTTCAGTAAGATGGACTGAACAGTGGCCGTGACAATGGGCTGACAACAATTGTGAAGATGGTGTGGGACCAGTAAGTTCTTCGTTCTGCTGTACATAGGGTCACTATGAGTTGAAACTGATTCAATGGCACCTAATAACAACAGCATGTCCTGGAAACCAGCACAAGATATGATATTATTAGTTGTTAACTAATGGAATAGGTAGAGAGTGATCATTCCCTCTTACTTTAACCACTGTCATCACTAGAAGAGTTCGGATTTCATTAAAGTTGCCTCACTTCTCCTCATATAGAAAATTAAACATGGGAAAAAAAGGTGTCTTTGTGGTAGGTCTTATTTTGATTTTACCTTTTTTTTTGCATTACAAGTTCAGTAATAGTTGATCAAGAGTGTGAAGCTGAGTGAAGAAATAGCAGAATATAATTGCATTTTGTATTTCCAGATTTTAAATTTTAAGCCTACATTTTCATAAAAGCAAATCCAAAGAAACAATTTTGAAATAGTCCATATTTGTGATATTCCTATTTCGGTTATATTCACACAAAAAAGCCAAAAGAAAAATCCAGTGCTTGGGATTTGAGAGAAATGGAAGAGAGGAAGTGTAAGTAAGAAAGGCAGAGAAAGTAGATTTAGTCGTAGTTTTTCTTTTAAATATTTATATGAGGAAGAAAAATTATGCTTATTAAGCTAAGTATCTTTCCCTGTGGAAGAACCTTTTCCTTTTCTCAGTCTGTATGTCATACTCTGCCACATTACCCATGGGAAATTGACTTGAACAGATGTTTTGGCTTCATATGGAATTTACAAATTATTTTGCATAATCCCTAGTGTCCATCTACTGTAATTTTCATAATATCTTCACTCTTTGTTTCTACGTACTGAGAAGATGACAAGACATAGAATAGTACTTGCTTAGTCAATAGTTGCCACAATGAAATGCATAAAGATAGAGTTGATATACTTGCAACATGATAATTAAAAAAAAATCAAATGTGATACTTGATCCTTTTCTTCAGCAATCCCAATCTTTATTAACACTTTCTTGAAGCTATGATTTTTTAGGATTCATGTGCCAGAAAAAAAGAGAGAGAGATAACAGATACTATGCTTCACGAAAGTTTTTTCTTAAATATTCTTCCTTTTACAACTGTTAATAATTTTTCTACTACTAATATCTACCTAATATCTACTATCTAATATTTACTAATATCTTAGTCAAATGCTAATCTAGGTGGATGGGTGGCTATATGGATGAATAGATAATAGATAAGAAGATAGAAAGATAGATAGATAGATGATAGATAACATGTTATCTTGAATGAAATAAATTCTCTTTCATTCTAACAGAAATCTTGCAAGATATTTCAATATCTTATTTTTGGAAGCTTAGAATTCTTTATGATTGTATTTCACATATACAATTATACAAGTGTCAAGACATTCCTAAAATCCTTACATATATGTGCAAATAGTCTAAGAAACATAATCTGGAAAAAAAAATATAAAGATAATTTGGATCTGTTTGAATTTTTTTTCACATTTTGTGGGCCACTGTTTCTCATCTCTTGCAAGTGGTTGGTGAATATATATTTTTCACCTATTGACACTTTCAAGCACTGTCTTGGTAGGACAAGCATGAGGTAGTTATCAAGGTTCTAGGCAGTTCTGCAAACCTTTAAAACAGAAATTGACAGATTACTCATTTTTATGGAATATGACTACACCAAGTTAGAAGACTGAGGTCTAATTTTACATATCTGTTGTCAAGAGTGAGTACACAATTTGTGTATTTACAGTCTGGTAGTTCATCAGTTTACAAAAATGAGTGAAATGGAAGAATATATTGAAATTTAATTACTGGGATCCACATATATATATATTTTAATTAAAATAAATACATTGAACTGAGTGGTCTCAAATCTTAATAATTCAGCTTCTGCTACTAATATTTATTTACATAATAACCAGGAAACTCTGTCATGTAAATAGTGAAACTAAAAATGATATAAATAGATAAACTACCACATATTAAGTATGATATAATACCAGGTATTTTACATATGTTAGCTCATTTATTATATGTTAGCTCCACCACTTGTCTGTCAGTTTGTCCTACTGTGGTGGCTTGCATGTTGCTGTGATGCTGGAATCCATGCCACTGGTATTTCAAATACCAGCAGGGCATCACAGTAGACAGGTTTCAGTGGATCTTCCAGAATAAGAAAGACTGAAAAGAAGGATAGGGTCATCAACTTCTGAAAAATTTGGCCACTGGAAACCTCATGAATAACAATGAAACACTGTCTGATATATTACTTAGGACCAAGCAGTGTTTTGTTCTGTTGTACATAGGCTCACTATGAGTTGGAGCTGACATGATGGCACCTAATAACAACAACAGCTCATTTAGGCCTTATAACAATCATATGATTATGTCCATTTACCAAATGGGGAAAATAAGTCTTGGAGAAATTGAACATCTTTTCTAATATCATACAGTAAATTAAAGAGGAGCCAGAATTTGAACCATATCTTTTGATATTGAGGCCTCCACCCTCAAATATTTTTTTTTTCCTTTTTTCACAACAGAGATTATTACCATAAGGTTCCTTTTCATTTATCACGCTGTATCAGGTAGTCTCCTTGCTGTTCCTGGAACATTATACTCCTACCTCAGGACCTTAGCACTTGCTATTCCCTCGGGCTGTTTCATTCCTTTAGTTTATTTAAGTTTCTGCTCAAATGTCATATCCTCAACTTCCTTCCCTAACCACCTTGTCTCAAATAACACTTCTCACTTGCCTTTCCACTGATTATTTTTCATAGCGTTGGTTATCTGACATTTTAACACATATTATTTTTTGTTTGCCTCCCTCACTAGAATGTAAATTATACAAGAGAGAGATTTTGTTTTGTTCATGGATGTATAAACCAGGTTGTGATCAAGCCAATTCCAACTCAAGGCAACTGCATATGTGTCAGAGTAGAATTGTGCTCCAAAGTGTTTTCAATAGCTGATTTTTTTGGAAGTAGATTGTCAGGTCTTTCCTCCTGGGTAATTGCGGGTTGACTTGAACCTCCAAACTATAGGTTAGCAGCCGAGGACATTAAGTGTTTTCACCAACAAACAAAATATCATGAATATGAACTATATTCTAAACCAAAGCCTAGCATGAAGTTAAAAATAAAGAAACAAATAAACTCACTGAAATCAAGTCTATTCGACTCATAGCGACCCCTTCTTTGGTTTCTGAGGTATTATCTCTATGGAAGTAGATTGCCCAATCTTCCTTCTGAGGAGTAGCTGGTGAGTTTGAACCGTCAGCACGAAGTAGCTGCACAAGAACTATTGCTTGAATGAGAGCATAAATGAGTAACTACCATAATTGATCCTAAAGACTTCAGTATTTATATATATGAAATTAGTCTGTGAATATAGCAATAATCATGAGGATGGAGACTGATGAAATGTCAATTAGTATTGCATGTTTAAGTATTTATTTTCTGTGTATGATGAATAAATGTTTTAGAAGAACTATAGTCAGTATCTGAGTGGGGTGTTCAAGTTCTGGAAGGACAGGAAAATTGAGAAACAAAAGGTAATCTATGGGATACTCACCGACAAGAAGAAACAAAGAAGGGAAGGAAAAGCATTGCTTGGACAGCAGAGTTGAAAAAATGTATTAATTACATGACAAGGAATGTTCAAGTCAAGGAGAGGAGAGCAGCCAAAAGGTAATCATTTCCAATTGTCCACAGAGGAATAATGCCTTCAACTGACTTGTACGTTTATAACACGCTCTTTTTTTGTGTTCTATTGCCATCAGAAATCCATATAGAAATCTTTTAGAACTGAAGTTTTCTTTCTATTGTTGGCAGGGAGTGAGATGTTTTGGTGTTCATTCATAATCATAACTTTAGGGAAACAGGCATAAAGAAGTAAAATAAATAGGAATAAATGCTAGTACATATATAATGATTTGACAAGCTTGACATAAAAACAGTTTCTGGATTCTTAGTTTAACTAAAAGACCAGAAATGACACTTTCCTTTCTTATCCCTTCAGTTTTTCCAGTTTCCATAAATGGTCATCCTCCACTCACCTACACTTCAAACATACAAAATCTACCACAGCAGTGAGAATGCACACAGGACCTAGAAATAGACAGGATGGGTCAAAATGATCTTCACACTTTCACATCAAATATCATTAAGACTTTTCACAGCTCCTTACCTCTTTCAGCCCAAAAACATTGCTTGACTGAACTGGAAAATGGAAGCCGTTGGGCTGTAGTGATTGCTGAGGGTTAGTTGGGTGACGTTCTGCCCTTGTGAGGCATATAAAATTAGTATTCTTACTGGGGCATTAATTACACTTTATCCCATCACTAACAAAATGCCATTCCGTTATTCTGAAGTTGTATTCTGTACTTTGACATAAAATTGATAACATACTTTGTTTCTCTCTAAATTATCTCCTTTAAACAGTTGGTTGCTTGCTAGTTAAGTGCTCTTACCCAAATCAGATTCTGCCAGTAACTTAACAAGCAAGTGGGAAAAAAAAAAAAAAAAAAAACCTCTTCTTCGTTTTTAATCGAAATCACTACAGTATATAAAAAGAGGCATATACATTTTAATAAAGCAAATGAGTATGCCCAGAAATGATTTTAGAATCTTGATTGTATTACCTTTTGAATAACATCAGATATGACCAGTCATTTTCAAACTTGAGTATGACATATGTAATTTTTTTTCCTGTCTAGACTATAAACAGGTTTCCAGGAAGTTATGTCAGTCTGTACACAATTACGTTAAAAAATTTTTTTCCTCTTTATGTTAAGTGGGAATAGTTGTCTTATAATAAGAAAACAGAGTTTACAAATTATACTCTCTAGGTTTTATAATTGTTACATAATAGAAAATAAAATTTAACTGAACGAGTTACAGTAAGAATGAAATTGTTGACTAAATAAATGTAAATTTTATATTCTATAAGGGATAATTTATTAAAAAGAAAATCTTTTAGAATCAAAATGTCACAGAAATTTTAAAGCAAAAATTAAATTGTTTACATCAATTAAAAATGCTTTACCCCTAGGTTTCTCAAGCTTTTGAAACTACTGTGTCTATCACCACAACACCAAACCAAATCCACTGCCATCAAGTTGGTTCTGACTCACAGAGACCTTATAGGACAGAGCAGAACTGCCCTACAGAGTTTCTAAGGATGTAAATCCTGTTGGAAACAGACTGCCTCATTTTTTTCCTGTGGAGTGCCTGTTGGGTTCGAACTGCCGACCTCTTGGTTAGAACCCAAATGCTTTAACCACTGCACCATCAGAGCTCCTTCTTGTGTCTATTAGAAGTAAGAATTAGCTTAGTTCCTCTAATTTAACTGAAATAAAAACATTCAGAAATTCTTGTTGTCCTGGTAAAATAATGTAAAAGGAAATGTCCATAATCTTCCCTGACATGTCTTCAGGTGATTTATGTGAATCATCTTTTAATATCCTGGAAGTAAAGTTTCTTTTGTCTATCTTGCCTTGAACTATCTTCTTTATCTCACAATTACTGCTATTTTTTTTAGAAGGATAAGGAAATAATTGTGTAAGGTGTATATTATACACACGCACAAAGAAATGTTTGAGTTTATAGATATATAAACAATAAGCATACATACATATATATGTATATATATTTGTAAATATATAAACTTATTGCCATTGAGTCAATTCTGACTCATAGCAACCCTCATTGGGTTTCCAAGGCTTTATATCATTATGGAAATAGAGTGCCTCATCTTTCTTCCATGGAGTGGCTGGTGGGTTCAAACCACTGATCTTTATCATTAGTGGCCATATGCCTTAACCACTACACCACCAGAGCTCCTTCTTGACCATAAATAAGTTGGTAAAAGTATGTTAGATAGATGCTAATTATCCTAGTTCATTTCAAACTAGGGTTTAAATATCACTACATTCTAAATATCAACACTGAAAAGTCTGAAGAAACTACTTTTCTCTAAGTTCACTCACTCTGACCGTACCTTGTATATCTACCATGTGCCAAGATAGTAAAAATACTTGCAATTTCAATTCAGCACTCCCTGTACCTGACATCATAAAATACAGATAATTTCTTTTGTTTTCTAAATCAAGCATTTTAATATTCTTTTAAAATAAAATTAAATTCTACCATTTTGTTTATATTTCAATCTATAGCAAGCAATTTGGTGATTTTTTTTCCTTTTATAAAAGCCAAAATTGAAGTTAGAAAATTAAACATACATGGAAGTTCCCAAAAGGTATTTTTGCTATGAGGAATACAATCACAAATTGTGGGATTATTTATTTCTTCATCTGCTTTTGTATTGTCAAGTTTGTGATTCTTTATGACTGTAGAGTTGGATAATAAATATAGAAGGAAATTTGAAGTAATACTTTAAGATGTTTGTGTGTGCATGTGTATGTGTGTCTGATATACACCTTACACAATTATTTCTTTATCCTTCTAAAAAAATTAGCAGTAATTGCGAGATAAAGAAGATAGTTCAATGCAAGATAGACAAAAGAAACTTTACTTCCAGGATATTAATAGATGATTCACATAAATCACCTGAAGACGTGTCAGGGAAGATTATGGACATTTCCTTTTACATTATTTTACCAGGATAACAAGAATTTCTGAATGTTTCTATTTCAGTTAAGTCATATACACTTATTGTTTATGTATATACTTACTGCTTCTTGTTGTTGTTATTTGCCGTCAAGTCGGCCCCAACTCATAGCGACCCCTCCTTGGGTTTCCGAGGCAGTATCACTA
>NW_006921735.1:1579328-1580830 GCF_000298275.1 Orycteropus afer afer
ATTGCCCCATCTTCCTTCTGAGGAGTGGCTGGGGGGTTTGAACCGCCAGCCTTCTTGTTAGCAGTCAAGTGCCTTAGCCACTATGCTATCAGACCTCCCATCTATCTATCTATCTATCTATATATTTCTGAGGTGGTAAAGCTTCATGGAAGTAGATTGCCATATCTTCCTTTCATGAACTGGCTGGTAGGTTTGAACCTCCAACCTTCTGGTTAGCAGTCAAATTCCTTAGGCACTGTGCCATCACAGCACGCTCTCTCTCTCTGTACATACATATAAATATATATTCAAGAGAAAGGAACTATGGTGCATCAAATCATTTCCCATGAGGATAAAATTCATCTAGAGTATCCTTGACTGAATACTGACCACATATTTCCATAAGCAAGGCATAGTTTCTAGGGGTCTCATGTCTTAGGTACCCCTGGGGAAGATGTGAAAGGCAAATGCAAGAATTGCATTAACATCTGACATTCAAGACATCAGACTGTAATCTTTTTTCCAAGAAATGTAGGTTGTATACTAAGAACTACATACCCAGAGTCAACCTCCACCACAAGGAAACCAGCAGAAAGTGCAAGCCCTTCTTATTCTTTAAACTCTGTGTCCTTTTATCCACAGGAAAAATACAACATGGCCATCTGTCCACTGTAATGGTAGTTATGAAACAACCTAAGAATACTTTTGGAAATGTAAAAAAAAAAAAAAAAATCCTGAATATTCTCATCTCAAGAAACAATATTTTGTTTTCTGTAAGTACAGCAGAAAAGCAAAAACAGGTCGGAGTATCGGGAAAATGTGTTTTCTTGTCTCAGGTGGCCATGGAGGCTTGAAACCTGAGCAGATGAATTCTTCCAATAATTAACCTGAATTTACACTTTACTCATGAAAGTTAAGCTACATAAGAATACACTCTAGCTTTCAGGTGATTTAATTAAAGGCCATGATTCCAGAGGTGTGAAAGTTAGGTTCTTGTTAGTATCTTAGGAACCCTGTTTCCAGAGGTGTGAAAGTTAGGTTCTTGAGCCTAATTTCATCCTAACAAGTGGATGGAACTCTTCACAAATGATAACTTTCCTTTATATCATCAACCAACTGCCCAAATCACCCATCATCTCCTACTCCAAAACTGGTCTCTGAGGTCCAGACCCCAAGTGACCACTTGCCACACTTCCCTCTTATTCTGCAGCCTGCTCTACTGGTCTTCTCATTTTAGAATCAAAGAAAAGGGTAAAACCAAAAATAACGCACTTTGTAGTATTACATGAAAATGTCACATCAATGTGACTTGATAAACCATAAAACAATTTAGAGCATTATACTGCTATCTAGAGATATTTCCATTTGTTTTCATCAGCTTATTGTTTAATGGGGTCATCAAGAAACCTGTTTGAGCTTAAGTGGGGAGGTGGGATCAACAAGAATCAAGTTTTAGAACACAGCATATTGAAATGAATCTGAGGCAGACATTAATTGGGACTGTTGTTGTTGTTGTTGTTGTT
>NW_006921735.1:1580930-1582383 GCF_000298275.1 Orycteropus afer afer
TTGTTGTTGTTTTTTGGCCGTCGAGTCGGCCCCGACTCATAGCGACCCCTCCTTGGGTTTCCGAGGCAGTATCACTACGGAAGTAGGATTGCCCAACCTTCCTTCCGACTAGATGACAGCAATAGACCCAAATACCTGCACTACCTTGAGCAGCAGCGGATAAACTGTAATTGAAATGGATTCTCTAATTATGCACTGAAGCATGTCTCCACCAACACATTATTGCTTCGAAATAAAAACAAACCACAGAAGGAGAGTTAACTTGCCTCTTTCTTAATGAAAGGCTTTGGGAGGACATAGGCAGTAAGGAAGAGTTGTAATTTGTGAGTCTGGCTTCCTAAAGAGGCTTTCCTCTTGCTTACCTATCCTCACACCACTGCCAGAGCTATCTTCATAAAATGTTGTTGTTGTTGTTGTTGTTGTTATGTGCCGTCGAGTTAGAATCGACTCATAGTGACCCCTCCTTGGGTTTCTGAGGCAGTATCACTATGGAAGTAGATTGCCCCCATCTTCCTTCTGAGGAGTGGCTGGGGGGTTTGAACCACCAGCCTTCTGGTTAGCAGTCAAGTGCCTTAGCCACTATGCTACCAGAGCTCCCATCTTCATAAAATAGGCTCCAGAATTTACCTCATTGAAAATGGAACTGGTCACCAAATCTAACCAGCTATCAAATGTCACATTTTCATCTAAGCGTCCTAGATAGATAACAAACCAATTTGGGCTTGCAAGGCCATTGCTATTACGCTGCAAATACTAAGAGGATTAACTATGAGGAAGTTAGTCCATCAAGTGAGCTGAAACTTGCCTGCTTATACTTTTCATCCTTTTGTTCTGGATCAATTCTGAATACATTTCCCTCTCAGAAAATATTTGAAACAGAGAAAAATATGCATCAAAAAATTTCTTCTGCCTTTGGCTCTTTTTCACCACTCCTTAACATGGCCAGTAAACCTCTTAACATCATGTCACATTCTACTTTCCCACCACAAAGCCATTGGTAACTTTTCTTGCATTCTCTGAAGCTGCACAAACTACTCTCCAGTCTTGACTAAGCTCTTTTTCTTTCTTTCTTTTTTAAATTGTGATTTGGGTGAAAGTTTACAGAGCAAATTCACTTTCCACACAGCAGCTCACAAACACTTTGTCTCATGGCATTGACTGCAGTTTACCACAATGCAATAGGCCCCCCACACACACACACTTCCTCCCCATGGTTATCTCTTCCCTGTGTCCATCCCTTCATGTACTCCTGGACCCGAGCTGTCTCCCTGTGCATAAGTAGCCCTTCTTTCTCTCATGATTGTTCTCTCCAAGGAGTGTATCTACCTCAGGTAAATGTTTAGCTCATATGCCTATCTTTTGTTTCGTGGGAAGCCACAGGTGTGGGTTCAATTCCAGACCTGAAGGACAGCTAGGGGCCATAGTCTCAGGGGTTCCATCAGGCTCTATCAGA
>NW_006921735.1:1584855-1585607 GCF_000298275.1 Orycteropus afer afer
CTCAAAGAATTCATGCAAAGTGTTTGCTGAAGCTAGAATTAGCTGACTGCTGGCTGATTTGCTTACACATCCCTGAGGCCCCATATAGGACATTGCTGATGCTATGGAAATGGGCCTATGGGAAGTTGGACATTTGGTGAGAAACATTTTTCATGATGCCCATTACTTTTTGTACATAAGGGGAAGGCAACAGTGTACTAATGTATGTTCTAATACCTTACTCTCTCTGTATCGCCTTAGAGACAGATAGGAGAGAGAGAGAGAATGAACCAGATACTTCCTTCTTCTTCTTCAGAAATCTACTTACCCCATTCTTTAAAGTTGCATAGGAAACCAGATATACATGAACTGTTGAATATAAACAAGTTTGTTGTGTAAATTTGCAACCAAAGTACAATTAAATAAATAAATAAATAATGTACATTGGGGGGAAATAAAAACTACTTGTCCCTTGCACAAACACGGAGGGAGAAAATTCACATATGGTAAAAATGCTGCTATTTTAAAATCACACTTAAGGCAGCATTGCAGAGTGTGAAAAAAAACCTGGCTTGGTAGTCTAGGGACCTGTGTTTTAATTTGAGATTTAATGCTGACAAGCTGTTCACTGGGGAAAATCATTTAACTTGTATCAGATTCAATATCCTCATCTGTAAAATGAGAAGTTTGAACGAAAGGATCACTAAAATTCCTTCTACCTCTGAAAAGTCTAGGGTTTCACATTCTGGTAGATAGAATAGAGTTAACTTTTT
>NW_006921735.1:1586735-1589985 GCF_000298275.1 Orycteropus afer afer
TTCAGCTCTGCCTCTTGCTCCTGGGTGACTGAAACTGAGGCTTCTCTTAACTCAAACAGCTGCTGACTTCTAAGGCTGACAAACCCAAGGTCGACAAGTAAAACGACACAGTCACAAAATTATCAAGCAACACGAGAGGCCACTAATTCAAGTCCATTAACAGTCCTGAGAATGGCAGACAACATGGCAGGCCATTGAGATGAAGATGTGGCCAAATTCAGGATCCAGATGTGCCAAAAGTTAGAGACCTTCCTCAAAGCTTCTTCTTATATACAGGAAGCAGATCACATCCCTAAGGCACCTACTCAGCTACTGACAGTAGATTCCACCATGGAGTTGATTACCAGTCTCATCATGGGGAATAACTATATCTAACTACCCAGACACTCAAAACCAGGCCCAGCCAAGTTGACACACAACCTTAACTATCACAATGACCCATGTAAGAGTTATCTTCTCTTTGACCAAAGAGTCTGTTTAGTGACTTGCTAAATCTAGTAAGAAATTTACAATTCCTTTGAAAAGTGTTTTATTTTATATATTTGTCACAGTGATTACAAAAAAAAGATTAATCTGTGAGTGTCTATAAATTTACCATTTTAACTATGAAAGAGAATAATGCCTATGCCAGTTTCTGAGCTTTTGTAAGGCAGAATTTTTGCAAGAGGGAGTGAGAGTCAGACCTACAAATGAAAGTGGAATTTGCTTCCAAAATGGACAATATTTATTGCTATAAAGACATAGAGGGTTGATTAGGGTAAAATGGAAAAGAAAAAAATGCAAGTAAGATTGTAAGTATGTGTGTGTGTGTGTGTGTGTATGTGAGTGTGTTTCTAAAACCTTTTTCATTTCATTACATTGGTTTGTCAAAAACACAAGTTTGGAGAGTGTATTAATTTAGGAAACTGGAGGTTGAAGGGGTCACATGGAGAGGGAGATAATGGAACTTATTGGTTATTGGTATCTGCGTGATTTCATGATATTCTTAATTTTTTTCTCTGAGGTAAATCATTTCTATTTTTCCTGTTCTTTAATCTTTGAGAGTGACCTTAGGTAAACTATTCTTTATTTTCCATGTTTCCCCAAAATCATGGAATTCATAATTAATTTTTCAAAGGGACTTGATGAGTTAGTCATAATCTGCATAAAACTAACTCACTTGCTGTCCCTTGGAAAATTTGAAATGATTTTGTTTTTATTGCATTTCTTTTCTTTTATATTCTTCAGCTTTACACTAGTGATTTAATTGTTTTTGTCATTTTTCTAATTCTATTATTGTTATTATTTTGATAGTCAATCTTTTCATTAAGGTGATAATAATCCTTTCTGATTTGATACAACATCAACACATCTTTGGTGTGTGGCTTGATCTGCATTTCAGATGAAAATAGAAGAACCAACAGGAAAAAATTTTGTTGGACTTTAAGTCTGACAGTTTAACTTAGGGGAGGTCTGGTGTCATAGTGCCTAAGGCATTTATTTGACTGCTAACCAGAAGGCTGGTGGTTCAAACTCACCAGTCACTCCTCAGAAGGAAGGTTGGGCAATCTACTTCTGTAATTTAACTTAGAGAGTGACCATTAAAAAGACCAGGCTTACTGGTCTGATAGGGACTGGTGAAACCCCCAAGATTATGGCCCCTAGTCATCCTTCATGCTTGGAATTGAGCTCACTCCTGTGGCTTCCAGCCAAACAATAGATAGGCATATAAGGTGAACAGTTACATCAGGAATATACACTCCTTAGAACAATAAACAGTGGGTGATCAGAAGAGCTGTATTTGCACAGGGAGATAGCTCAGAATGCAGGAATACAGAGGAAAGAAGGACATGGGGAAAAGTTAACCACAGGGAGGAAATGGGAAGACAGCTGTTACATTGTGGGGATTGCAGTCTATATCATGAAACAAAATTTGTATGAACTGTTGTATGGAAAATGAATTTGTTCAGCTAACTTTCACCTAAATAATAATAATAATAATAAACTTAAAGATTGAATAATAAAATTGGATCTAATGACTCCTCTAATGTTAATTCTGATCCAATCTACATTAGACCCTATTATAAACCCCGTAAGAGGAGCTCTGATGGTGTAGTACTTAAGGCGGTTGGCTGCTAACCAAAAGGTCAGAGGTTCATACCCACCAACCACTCCATGGAAAAAAGATGAAGCTGTCTGCTTCTGTAAAGATTTTCAGCCTTGGAAACCCCATGGATGTCACTATGAGTCAGAATAGACGCAACGGCAGTGATTTTTTTTTTGAAACCCTATTTAATCAATTCATTCATTGTTTCTTCTTTCTTGTCTTTCTCATCCCTCCCTCCCTCCATCCCTCCCTCTCTTTCTTCCTTCCTTCTTCCCTTCTTCCCCCACGTATCAAACATGGTATTATATTCAGAAGATAAATTAGTAAGGAAAACAAGACACAATACCTACCCTCATAAAGCTTTGACTTTAGTAGAAGATAAAGGATAAATTATAACAATAATAATACCAAAATGAATAATTATAAACTATGATGAGTGCTATAAAGGAAATATAGTAGAAAATCTCCAAGGAATGCTAGGTCCTTAGCAATAAAGCATGGATTAATTAATGATTACAATTGACTTATAGTGTAAAAATTGTTTTGGCTGTAGGTGCTTATTTTCATATAAATAGAGTCACTCAGGCTTTGGAATTATGAATATAGAAAATAAACCTCCCTAGATTTAAAAATATATATGGCTTTTACAAAGTGTTAGCTGCTTTCTTAGCAACAAGACTAGCAGAAATATTTCCAAAGGATGGGACTAAAATGATAGGCTAGTATGTGAGCAATGCAATTACTGGAAATGTTTTTGGAGTGTTGTTCACTTTTGACATTGTCTTTCCTACATAAAAGTGTAGAGGTTTTCCTGTTGTACCTTATAAGCCATTGGAGACTACATTTTCAAGATGTAAAAATCATACCATTTGAGAATGAGTGAAAAACAATATCACAACAACATTTTTGCCTATTTTGAAATTTTTGTTTTGCACACATTTCATACCTATCATTTAAAATCACATTTAGAAAATTATATGTTAGACACCTTCTTAATTCACATTTGTCTTTTTGCATTAATTATCTTAGTCAGATAGTAGAGATTTATAAGTCATTATGTGGGGCAAACTACATGGTTTAAAATCAAGAAGGGAGTGCGTCAGGGTTGTATCCTTTCTCCACACTTATTCAATCTATATGCTGAGCAAATAATCCGAAAAGCTG
>NW_006921735.1:1590655-1591410 GCF_000298275.1 Orycteropus afer afer
AAAGAGGGGGAGGCCTTCAATGAGATGGATTGATACGGTGGCTGCAATGATGAGCTCAAGTATAGCAGGGATTGTGGGGCTGGCGTGGGATAGGGGCAGTGTTTCATTCTGCTGTGCATGGGGTCGCTATGAGTCAGAAATGACTCGACGGCACTTAACAACAACAACAACTTCCGTAGTGATACTGCCTCGGAAACCCAAGGAGGGGTCGCTATGAGTCTGGTCCGACTCGACGGCACATAACAACAACAATAGGCCCCAAAATAAGAACTCAACAGTACAATACTGAAAGACATGTGATCCTTCATATAGGTATTAAAAAAACAAAAGAGTTTTTATCAAGTGAACACCAGTCATGGCAGCCACAAATGTGTCTCAGTAGAGCTGTGCTCCATAAGGTATTCTACAGCTGAGTTTTCAGGACTAGACAACCAGGCATTTTTTTCTCAAGTGGCTCTAGAGAGACTTGTACCTCTAACCTTTGGGTTGGCCTTCAAGTAATTTACTGTTTGCACCACTCAGGTACTTGAAATTGATGTTAAATGCAATGTATTCAAAGTGGGATGATTCCACTAGATTGTTGTAGACTCTTTTTGGATTACGGTAGATTATGCTGGACTAAGTGTGTGATATCTTAAATATAAATCAGATGTTTTAATATTTCAAAAGTTTCATATATATAGGTATATACACACACACCCACACACACACACACACAGAGAGAGAGAGAGAGAGAGAGAAAGGAGCTCTGGTAG